>NW_015541051.1:263178-282650 GCF_001515605.1 Sinocyclocheilus anshuiensis | reverse complement strand
GTGTTTATTACATTTGAAATATGGATATTTTTCTTACAAAAACGCATGGATTCACTACAGGAGGCCTTTATTCACTTCCCGGAGCCATGTGAGGCACATTTTATTATGGATGCACACACTTTATTTGACGTCTTGTGGGCTGTTGAAAAAAACACCCGCCCTCTGCAATGATAGAGCTTAGAAGTGCTAGGACAATTTTTAATATAACTCCGACTGGATTCGTCTGAAAGAAGAAAGTCATATACACCTAGGACGGCTTGAGGGTGAGTAAAACACAGGCTAATTTTCATTTTTGGGTGAACTAACCCTTTAATATTTCAACAATTAATTATGCATTACTTTAAAGAAAACATGTCAGGAGCTCCTTTTCCACTTTATTTTTTAATAATAATAATAATTATTATTATTATGCATGGTAGAAAGTAGACGACATAAATACTAATTTGCAGTGTTTATACAATAATACACAAAGTCTTTGATATTAAAAAATAATTTAATACTGATAAACAGATAATTATGTAATAATATTATGACATAAAACCAATAAATGGCAGATATTTAATTAAATTCCATACTTTCCCATCTACATAAATTACAAATAAATCACTATATATATTTAATGCTTCAAGTGAATTTAAGCATCACCACATTTTAATGTACAGTTAGAAAAATGGATATTCATTTTGAGAGTTGCTAAGATTATGTTTAACAAGGTGTTAAATTACAGTATTTTTAAAGGTTAACATTAAGTAAAAAAAAATGTAATTGACAAAAAATGGCAGCTGGGTTGTTGATACACAGTGCAAAAAGTGACTGACATAAACAGAGCCGTTAGAGAGAATGTACATGTATTTGCATCTAAAAATATCAGACTTTTGTAATTAATGAGTTTACTTAGCATGACATATTTATGACTGTTTATAACATAAGTATATCTCTGCTGTTTCCTTTGAATCAAGGCACTGTTTAGGTCTGCTCAAATGATTATTAAAAGATGTTCTCTTTCATTGAGAGCTTCCTCCAGATCATCGGACCAGTCGCCCCGCATTCCCAGTCCTCCTCAGTAATACTAATGCAGAACACATTTAGGGCCACAGCACTCAGACCCAGGCAATGGTAAATTGGGCTAAGAGAGCTGGCACAGGCACTTAATCAGCCATTATTTATGTGGCTCAGTGGTTTAAATCAACAAGAACAGGAACTGGGGCCAGGCCTTATGGGTTTATAACTGCTGTCAAAATAATCACATACAGATATATTCATCAGAGAGCAAACCAGATCAGTTTAGCACCCTCCCCCCTCATGTTAACCCCCCTTTCCTTGCTTAGCCTCTCACATTCTTGACACTTTCCTCTTCTTCGATACTCTATCACACGGACCACGTGAGATAACTTCACTTCTTAGCAGTGCCCTCTTGCCATGTATTGGTTTGTCCCCATGTCAGTTTCACTCCCAACACATTTTACACTCAGCTCTTGGACAATGACAGCATACCCACAGTTCATTAGAGAAAAAGATGTTGGCAGGATTGAGCAGCAAGAGGAGTGAAGGTGGAGCCAGAGCCATATTTAAAAGGAATGGAATCTCTGAATGAGTAATACTTGACCATTGGATCTGCCTGGATTGGGAACAGAGGTATTTGGTGTACTGGACTTGTCTGAAGAACTGAGAAAATAAAAAAATAGAGAATACAGAAAACAATGGGATAAAAACTGCATGAGACTGAGATTCTGGGTGATCCTCATTCTCCATGTGCCATTAATTAACTTAATAGCCTTCAAGCTATTTAGAGGATAAAGACTCTCAGATGAAGGGTGGGGTCCAACAGCAAGTACATTAATGGTTATGCAAACAGCTTGACTTCAGTTCAGCACAATCTATCTAATGAAATGAATTATCTGAGTGATGACACTGAATAATAGCTTGGATTTTTATACTCTGTAACACAAGTATTGTCAAAGGAAAATGTAATGGTTTCTTATGCAAGACATGCAGAATTAAGCATTTGGAAGTGTCAAAAACTTGGTTACGTTCCAGCCAAGTGACAAATATAATCTCAGAGTGGCAATAAGGAAAAGTAATAAGCATGAACCTGGCTCCAGTTTTTGGTCAGTGTCGTGCAACTACAAGCTTTTAACTAACCATATCTGACAATTCACCTTCTTCATTTGTTCACTCACACATCTGGTGATATATTTGTCCATTCTCACTGAAGCAGTATCAATTAACAATATGGCATATAGTTAAAAAAAAAAAAAATTGGTTCAACTAACTGCCAAATTTGAAATCAACTGCGCTGTATTGTTCAGATTTTGCATGTGAAAACCTATCAGAATCATTTATGGAGACAGTGTTCACTAGTTACAATAAATGTAGCCACATACAGGTCATAACTTGCACAACAACTCAAGTGACAAAGATGTTGTTATAGTTGCTACAGTAAATAGAGTCTGAAAAAAGACTGCATTTAAATATTTGGTAACACTTTAGATTAGGAAACACATATTCACTATTACCTATTTGCATATTACTAGCATATTGGCTGTTTATTAGTACTTATAAAGCACATATTAATGCCTTACTCAGCATGACCCAGCATATAGATCCCTAAACACTACCAAATATCTAAACTTAACTACTACAAGAATGACCTTACTTAATATCAATAACCAGTAATTAAGAGTTTATTGAGGGAAACCTCTTCGTAAATAGTAGTAACCAAAAACGTGCTACCAAATGTTCAAATATTAGGGGTAACGCAAAGTTAACAGAAAACAATCCAGAGTTAGTCTGGACAAATATGAAACATATTAACTTTGCATTTTGATTTCTAGTTGCAAAATATATCCATATGTCATTTTATGCTGGCTATACAACAGACAAAACATCATGTCCTCATAACCTGGAGTTGTCGTAAATAATTGCCTATTCGATAAACCGAGCTGAACCTTTTCCACATTCTAATTTGCACTGTGCAATTTTGACATCTCTGAAGTGACTTACAAATAAAGCCTGTCAGTTTGAAACTGGAAAGCAAGAAGTTGAAAATCAAGTGGAAAGGTGATAGTGCAAATGATCCAAGTAGTGGGAAATGGTGTACCAGTTCCAGGGGTGAAAGGAAAAGAACAGCTAACACTATTTCAGCCTCTGTAGCACCTGGTTTCTTTCAGGAAGAGTGTGTGGGGAGAGGAGAAGGGAATGGTGGTGAGCTCAGGGGTCTTGTCAGGGACAAGGCCAAAGCTGTCTCTGCTTTGTGCAGCTCTAGGTGGAATCAGAGCTGCAAGGTGGCTTGTGTTTGCAGGCTTGGGGGTCTGGCTAGAAGCAGTGTTTGGGGCTTTCTAACTGATTGGGATCTAATTTGTTGGCCTGACTGCAGGGAACTTTTTCCAGCCTCCACCCAAGGGAGTCTGATACAGGAGCCCTGGAGCATGCTGACTGACAGCCTATGCAGCAGTAACCAATGAAGCGATCTGGGAAAAAGGGCTGCGGAAAGGTGTGGAAGGGATCAATGAGCTATGATCGATGAGACAAAAATATTGCACTTTTCTTAGACCCATGAAATGGCAGTCCAAAAGCTATTTAGGGAACACTTGCTCAATCACACATTTTCACTCATGCTAAATTTAAAATTCTGTTAAAAAGCAACATACTACTGTGTTATTGTTGTGACTGTCAATGTGCTTCCCAAACCTCAGCAACTGCACAGATAATGTCTAGCTTTTTTCAAAACAAAGAAGTCACCTTGTTATCTGTATCAGGATCAGATGCTATTAGGAATGGGACTGAGCAAACAGCTGAAGGCTGTGAATCCGTCTATATGTGTCTTTATCTAATCTACACACTTGAGGATGAGCTGGACTTTGAATCCCAAACAGACTATATACACTGTAAGCTTGCTTTGTTTGACTACAAAATAAAAGCCATTTGAGTCCGGTTTTCCTCATCGGGAGGTCCTTGTAAATATCGGCCAATGTATCAGCTCACACTGGTGAGAGACACAATAGAACAGCTAGTTAGCATTTTGCATTTTATGCCATTGTCTGCTTTTTCTGATTGCTTTAAAATACAGGCACCTGCACTGTAAAAATAAAAAAATAAAAACATAAAAATAATATATATATATATAATAACCTTTTATCTAAACTAAAATCATAAGCTTAAATAACTACATAACAAAACAATATTGCACAAAACACCCCAATGTAACTGATTAAAAACAAAACTTTTAATTTTTACAGTTAAACAATTTACAGTAAAATATTTTCCTGTTGAGTATAGATTTAAACTGTAAATTATTTGGTAACCCATACATTTTACAGTACTTTATAGCCAAATTACATATCCTATTTTCACTGTATCACTCAATAAAGTTATCACTGTACTGGTAAGGTAATATTAAGGTAATCAGTTAACAGATTTTTATTGTAGCATTTTTATAACTTTTTTTTTTTACAGTTTTGGACACTGATTTGACTCACTATTCATATTTGTATCATAATGTTGTAAAACAATCAGTAACATGTAGCCTGCTTCAGAAAATGCAAAATGCTAGCATACAAATTAGTAAGAGTCATCAAAAACTCCTATAAAAGAATCCTAAATTCAAAATGAAAATAGAGCTACAGAATCATCTCAGCACCTTCACATGCAAGTTTTTTCTCCTCTGCTTTAAGGTCAAGATACCGGTGTATACATGGGCATACATTCACACACACACACGCACGCACGCACGCACACACGCACACACGCACGCACGCTCAATCGGCCAGAGGAAGCTCTGTTCGTAGGTCCTGCCTGCCCAGCATCAGGCTAAGTGCTCTTGACAGCCAACCACACAGTTATTAACTGTGATCCGCCACCACAGGGCCCGGGCACCGCGGCTGCGGGGAGGGCGTAGGATGGACTCCACACACCCACACAAAGACTGCTTTCAGTGCTCCGGTCCTCAAGCATCTCTAATACACACTTACTGTACGTTCACATACATACATTTGGCCTAATTTTTAAAAATCCTGCTGATCTTGTGAGCATTTTTTAATTTCAAAAGTGTAATTCCACCAACAACTCATGCATGGGCAACCTAATACTCTTACAAAAAAATACTGTGGCACACCATGGTACACTGATGGTATCAAATAGTGTTACCAATTGTCATTTTGTATATATTATGGTAATGAATGATTACCATATTCATGTACCATGGTATTTACATATTACTTCAAAACCATGTCACTGGTGATAAAAGCTAAGGGAGGTAAAATGGGACAGAGTGCCTCACTCAGTTCCAGTTGAACGCAAACCATTATGGGATATGACCCTGTAAATTTCTGTACAGTAGCCTGTATGTGCCTGGAGGCAACAAATGCTTTGCTTAACCTTGTGTCAAACGCAGTCAGAGCCCTTTTAATCAAAGACGGTGGTCTGAACGCTGTTTGTGTCTCTGGCTTCACACGACTCTACCACCTCTTCCTGAGGATGTGGATGCTGAAGTCCAGTTTCAGCCCCCACAGCGTCACATTAGCCTGTGAAATAGGGATGCAGTATATTTGAGACATTCTGAGGAGGCCGTCCATAATGACAGTTGTCTATGTTTAGCTCTGAAAATATTTCAATAAACAGCATCTCGTCCTCACAAACAGACGGACTGAAAAACCCCAAGCCACTTTTTCCTGCCTGCGTTTCCCATAATTAGAGCCCACAACTCGCTGTTAAATAGTTGAGGCTTTTTGCCTTTGAATCGACAGTCTTTTATATAGTAGCACGGCGTACACAGGCTCCCCACGCCGTGGGATGGTGCTGGCCATCCATGGCCGCCTTCAAAGCAGCAGTGGGCTGAAGACAACTGACGTGTATTATTCTACACAAGTGCTGCCTTTTGTTCACTTCAGGCTTCCGGCCACAAAATAGCTGGATTTGTCCATCAAGTACTGCTATTTTGGATACCCTGTTTTTCCACACTATGTGTTTTCTGTATGTTGTTGGAGCAATGATAACCACAAGCAGCTAAACATGACACAGATTGTTATTGTACTAGCTGAACCCTTCGGAAAACATACTGTGGCCGTACTATGGTACAGTAAAGTATCAGATGGTAAAAATGGTGGAATTTTTGAATATAGGCCTAGTACTGACTGATGCATTCACATACCATAGAATGTAGAGTACATGGCATTCCAAGGCACTACAAAAATACATAAAATATATTCACTTAATATGCACAAAAAAACATATAAATACTTTTAAATAAATAAATTTTTTTTTTGCAAATATAAACTGTCTAAAGAATTCATGTTATTTAAATCTAATAATAATAATAATAATAGTAATTAATAACAATAAATGCAGGTTTATTATTAATAATAATAACAACAGTAATAATTTATTAATCTTAATCTTAAAAATAAAAATAATAACGTTAAATGGGTTTTATTAAATTCAAACTATAAACTATAATCTGCATATTAGAGGTAGCTCCATTCAAACTGAATTAATCTTTTTCCTGACTGAGACTCAAAAATCAGCAAAATGAAACTATAAAATGAGTCAAAATTAACCAATTAAAAATATACAATTATTAACAAGACATATAGCAATGTCAGAGTAAGTGGAAGTGCTTTGAGCCAGCACAGCCAGGAATTGTGCCATTACAATGAATGAATGAATGAATGAACGAAAATAAGTTAGCCCATTTAAATTAAACATCCTAATCCTGGTTCAAACTTAAAAAAAAAAAAAAAAGAGCAAAGTGACTGAAAATGAAACAATTATAAATGATAAATCATTTACAGGACATACAGCAAACTCAGGGTAAGCGGGTGGCTGTGACCCAGCACAGCTATAGGAAGTTTCTACAATTGTGCCATTAAAATCTACTGACAGGATTGTTTTGAACCTCAAGGATCTGGGCTGCGTTTCCCGAAACCTTCTTAACGCTACGTCGTTCGTAAGTTATACCTTAAGTTGTACCTTTACGTTAATACGTGTTTCCCGAAACGTTCTTTGTTAAGCATACCTTCTGTAAGTTATTCGTTCGTAAGGTTAGTCTGGACCACTCTTAGCTATACCTTATCGCTGTTCACAGTTCACTCCGCTAGTGGCCACCACTGTGCAAAAACCTTCTTCACATTTCAGTCGATACGATTGTAATTCTGTGGCAAGAAAAAGTGCAGAACCAAATAAATAGAAATAATTAGTGTTCAATTAATTGAAGTGCTCCGTCACGCCACCGATTATATAGCCTACGTATGCCTTTGGCCAGGCACTTAGTTCTGGAGGCACATCAAGGCTTCCATGCCATTGCGGGTGTCCCGTGAGTAATTGGCCTTGTTGACGGGACACTTATCCCCATCGCTAACCCATCAGCGCTCGACCAGGCCTTCATACTATATATGAACATGATAATATAAATGACTCTTTCAAAAGCAAGCGAAGCCTAAAAGCCAGTTAATGTAGCTGGCTAAGACAGAATACTTTTGGCCATGTGGTTGCAGGTTTGCACACTTGCTAAATTATACATACACACGATTTCATGGTGACTTTAAGCAGCCTCCTAAGGTATAGTTCGGGGAACACGCCTAGAACAGGTATACCTTTAGTTAAGATATACCTTTAGAGTCTTCGTAGCGAGCTAATAGACAACGTTATCGGGAAACGCAGCCCTGTTCAGAAAGTGTTCCCAAAAGCAGTGTGTTCAGGCGTGTTCCCAGACCACACATCCCAAGTTCCCAACTATGTGTGACAGATGGTTCCTGCATTACCATTGTAAAGAGAACACTGCCCTCATGAGGAAACTATTGTGCTTATGTGTCTGTTATAAAATATTAGGACAGATTAAACCAAACATTCGATCATCAATTAATTAATAAAGCTTCTCCAGACCTGTTTGATTGCATATCTTCCGTGTAACACGTGAGGAATTCTATAGAATGTGATGGCCGCTGTTTTCGTTCAAACAAAAGAGGACGAGACTTTCAAAAATATTCTTTATTCTTCAAAACGCGGTTGTGTGACCGGATCATTCCGAAGCAGTCCGATTCGTGTGTGGTTCATTCACTCAAAAAGTATAATTTGTTAAAGAACCAGATATCGCTCAATTCTCCCATTATCGCACTGAGGAGAGATAGACGGATATCAAGAATTTCTTACAATTAATATTGAAGCGTTTCTCATACTTAAGAACATACATGGACGGACCACTTTTATATGCTTACAGAGCTTTTCATTTTTAAAGCTAAATCCTCAGTCCCCATTTTATTAAGCGACCAGTTTTTCACTATTTTGTTTTGTGTGGAAGAAAGTAGCTTAGTCATACTGGTTTGGAATAATATCAGGAGGAGTACATGATGACTGAATTGTTTTTTTTTTGTGATGAACTCATCTTTTACAGAACTGCCAAGTAAAGTGTTTAATTTGTTTGTAGGTACAGAGCACAAGGGATGAACAAGATTATAGCTCCGTCTGTTGCTGCACCTACGCCTTAAGTTATAGGCCTATTTGATGAAGACCACAGCTAAATGACAAGAAAGTGAACAACATGAGCAGTTATTAAATCAGTCAGACTGAGACCAGATTCAAGCGACTGCTATGACAACCCTGCGGTGGACCACCATAGAAACTCCCTCTTCTTAAGTATTAATATTTGTGGGAGTTCAATACAAATGTACTGTACAGCGAGAGCAGTCAACCAAAAGGAATGCTGAAAATCTATTCCGGAGGCAATCTGAGAGGAAAAACAGAGGAAGAGTGGCATAAGTCTTGGTTGAGTATGATTTGAAGGAAACGTAAAGCAGGGTAAATAGCAGGGTAAATGGAGAAGTTTGTGGCTTGGAGTTGTGGGTGAATGACTCTACTGAGCAGATGCTAAGGAGATGTTTGAGAGAGACCCCCCATATACTCCAAGCGTACACATTTTATCCTGCTTACAAGACCCTCAAGGAAACGCCTTATTTCATCCCTTTAATTACAAATGCTCGTAACACTCGTATACACATTTGGTTTGACAGTCCTTTACATTCAGACGGATTCTCTTCATCCTTGTCACTCCGTCTAACAAACATGTGTACAGTGTTCACACACACAGCCTCACAGATACACAGAGGGATATTCACATCATGTAAAAACCACACTGTAAAACAGTCATACAAACAGATGCCTCTAATAGTTCCAGGCTACACCCTGACAGACGACCTCCCCAAGAAGGGTGACCACCCGTCCTCTCGCCCCGGACTTGCAGAGCGGGGCTCAGGCCTGACTCAGCGCAACGGTGCCTCCACTTCAGCTCAGTGGCCTCCAACACAGCGTAAGTAAAACCACCTGCAGTGCAGTCAGAGGTCATAACCACTATGGTAATGGGTGAACTCAGTGTCAGACAAGCAGACACACATTCAACTCTGAATGACACCACACACACACTGTATTATCAGCAAACCTGACAGTGATTAGCAAACACACACACATCAATCTCCATATGGAGTGTTCAGTATATGGAGCTTATTCCTTACCAAAAGGTCACATGCACACTAGGCATTCACAAGCACAGTAGGTCTTATGAAGCTGGGTGGGATTCCACTGCATGATTAAAGACAGCAAAAGCCTTTGATCTGTAATGAGCTGTAATTAATGCATCCTATAATGTGGGCATTAATAACTCTGTTCTAAATATGTTGGAGTTCTGAGAAACCAATGTAGGATTGCCTTCTTCACGTCATGACACTTTATCATTTATAAATAATGTAATTTATATATATATATATATATATGTATATATACTGTATATACACTATACATAAAATATACATTATATAAATGTCATAACGTCATTAATACACACATGTAATGTATCATATGATTGTGTGTGTATACATATATACATATATCTATAACGTCATATACAATACGTATGTATATACAAATAATATTTAACAATAATTTAATGACAATATAATTTTTGAACAGTGAGATTTTTAATGTTTTTCTAAAGGAGTCTCTTCTGCTCACCAAGACTGCATTTTTTTGATCCAAAGTACAGCAAAAACAGTACAATTTTGAAATATGTTTACTATTTAAAATAACTGTTTTCTATTTGAATATATTTTAAAATGTAATTTCTTCCTGTGATTTCACAGTTGAATTTTTAGCATCATTACTCCAGTCTCAGTCTTCAGTGTCACGTGATCCTTCAGAAATCATTGTAATATGCTGATTTGCTGCTCAAAAAAACATTTATTATTATTATGTTGAAAACAGCGGAGTAGAATTGTTTCAGGTATCTTTGATGAATAGAAAGTTCAGAAGAACAGCATTTACCTGAAATAGACATCTTTAGTAACATTATAAATGTCTTTATCATCACGTTTGATCAATTTAAAGCATCCTTGCTAAATAACAATATTAATTTCTATAATTTCTTTCCCAAATATATATACATATATACACTGACTCCAAGCTTTTGAATGGTATAGTGTATAATGTTACAAAAGTTTTTTATTTCAGACAAATGCTGATCTTTGGATCTTTCTATTCATCAAAGAATCCTGAAAAAAAAAAATTCAACTGTTTTAAATATTGATAATAATAATAATAAATGTTTCCTGAGCATCAAATCAGCATATTGGAATGATTTCTGAAGGATCATGTGACACTGAAGACCGGAGTAATGATGCTCAAGATTAAGTTTTGATCACAGGAATAAATTACATTTTAAATATATTAAAATAGAAAGCAGTTATTTTAAATAGTAAAAATATTTCACAATATTACTGCTTTTGCTGTATTTTGGATCAAATAAATGCAGGCTTGGTGAGCAGAAGAGAATTCATTAAAAATCTTACTGTTCAAAAACTTTTGACTGGCAGTGTAATTCAATATAAAATTTAACACATAAAACATGTATTCTACAAAACATATACTGCATAATATTATGTAATATATATAAGTTTATATATACATACATAAACTCTAAAAAACTCTAAAAGAGGTCTAAGCCTGGAAATCATTATCATTTACTGCCCTCACTTGTAATTTAATAACAATATAATAACACTAATAATATAATTGTATAAATATAAAATTCACTACATTTAAGCATATATTCTGCATAATATCATGTAATATATACAGTAGTTTATACATACTACTAGTCTCGAAACTCTAAAAGAGGACTAATCCTGGAGATCATCTATCATTTGCTGCCCTCTACTGGACAAGTCAGTTACTGCTGAAACTACACCAATTCACATACACTCGATTTCCACGGGAACTATTAAAGTTTAAAGAAATCCAGTTAGGCAAAGAAGTTGAAATTTGGAGCCATGTGTCAGAAATCTTACAAAATAAACAAATACTCTGTTTTCATACCAAATCCATTTTTAACCATAATTAGAAACTTTTAATTTGAAAATGACAAATGATATTTCGTTCACTTGTGCACAAGTTATCCTAAGAAGTTGTTCATTTTTTTCTGGTACAGTCCACAAATGAGCAAAGGAAACATACTAACTAGGAAGAGACCCAGTGGGCTGAACATCAGGAGGGGTTGTGAAAGAAACAAGAAAGTGAGTCTGTCACATAAAAAATTCACAGGGAAGAGTTGAACTTTACAGTTTAAGAGGTCTTCTGTTTGAACTTCAAACCCCAAGTAAATGCCTCCGAGGAAACAGACCTGAAGCTAGACGGCAAATCTGAACAAGGCAATCTCACTCACACACACACACTTGCAGCTTGAGGAGTACAAAAACAACACTAACTGCAACAACTGCGATAAATCCGTTCTTTAAAACAAGCAGACCAAAGACTGAAGAGTCTAAGTTGAGAAAGTTCAAGGAACTTACATTCATATAACTGTTTCTTTCTTAAAAGATTTGAAGAAAAAAGGTCTTGAAGATGTACAGTGCTGAGGCAGGTTTTTAAATTGTCCTCTGATTTGAAGTTTCAGTCCTCTTTCTGTTTCTGTGGTACAGTCAGTCTCAGGTAAACTGGGACAAAACATTATGCTGATCTGTGAGTGGATGGTGATTGACTGGTCATAGCAGAAAGTAAGTGTCCAAACACTTAAACTGATAAAAAAAGGTCTTGAACTACTTACTCCAAGTATGAAACCAGGGACCATATAAGGAAAAACTAATAATTTGGACAAAAACATGAGTCAAATAAAAAAAAATTCTTTCCACGAGAAACCAACGCCTTTAAAAATGTAAATTAAAGAAAAAAAATAAAAACATATTAATGTCAACCCTTCCTGAGAACAATCAGAAAAAAATGTATACACCCCGTTGCTTGTTCCTCAGTGTGCATTTAAGTGTGTATGTGTGTGAAGGGCAGACAGTGACAGGGCAATCAGTCCTGATTTACTTGGCTGGTTTGTCAGTATCCCTGCAGTCCGTTATAAACCTTTTGAGATGGTGCCTGTTTCAGAAGTTGCCTTATACCTGAGGAAAAATAAATGATTTATTAACTCACAAATGCACAAAAAGATACAGAAACTCCACAGTAGTCACCATATCTCTACTAAAATAGCCCATTGTCCATATTGACTAAATGTTCTCTTACCATCTTTCTGCTGGTCATCAAGCTGCTCCTTGGGGAAATCTACATCAAAGGTGACTATGAGCGACCCACGGATATTGTTGTTGTCAAAATTTGGTAAGCCCTCACCCTTCTTCCAAATACGAGCTCCTGGCTTAGTGATTTTATCTCTGACAATGTGTACCTACAAGACCACAAGATGAGTGTTACATTATAAAGTCACGGCTTTTAGTTGCACATGTGAAATGAAACATAAATATATATTCTAAAAATTAAACAAAACATGCCTTGTGACCATCTAAATGAGTGATGTCCATCTCAAAACCGACCAGAGCCTCTACCAGAGAGATGGTGATGTTTGTATAGAGGTCGTCACCTCTGCGCTCAAACACTGGATGCCTGGAGAAGAAGAGATTGACGTGTGACAAACTGGAAACAGTTCATAAAGTCTCACTCTTTGAAGACAGAGAACAAATGGAGGCACCATTTAAGTTAAATTATATTGAACATACATTAAGAGAAAAGTTAAATTCACTGTTCTAATTGCTATCATTTAATACTACTCTTACTTTAAAACTTTGATGCGGAAACGCAGATCTCCAGGCTCACCATCAATGTGAGGTTCACCTGTAATCATTCAAACAACAGATATGTCACGTGTACATTCTATAAATAATATGTTGCAGCATCTAGCTAATTCATAAAAACAAATGTTACTGTATTGAGTTATCCGTATAATTAATGATAAAATAAATTAATTTCTATACCTTCCCCAATGAAAGGGTATTCCATCTCATCTCTCACACCCTGCTCGATCTCCACCTCTAGTGTTCTCTCTTCATTCACAAGCCTGGAAACAATGACACAGTGTTCAAACAGAAAATCATAATGGTCCTCATTTATCAATCTAACGTAGAAACGTGCGCACAAATCGACAGAGTTCACGTGTGGTTCATGAAACATTCGTATGCCGCCAATCTGAGATCTCATCGTACGAAAATGATGCGGCACTAAACAATCGTTATTTGAATATCACGCCCCTAAAAACACCCTGGTTTAGAAGCCTCGCCACTGAGTTTACGACACGGAGAAACGAAACCCGGCCAAAAAGAGGAAGTAATCTCGTGAAAGAGAAATTGATCTTACTCCAAAAACACCTGTTAACCTTGTAATTGCAAACAATTAGGCTACATTAATTTATGTAATTTATATGTATATTAAAATACTGGTAAATATAAACAGCCTATTTAGTTCCCCTCACTCTACAACAAATATTTTAAATTTAATGGTATTCAGAACAGAACAAGAATGAAAAATAAGTAGCTATAAAATTATATATTAAACTTTAAAATAAAACACAAATTAGGCTATAGTGGCATTCATTATAAACAGCATACAAATGTCAAGCAAAACTGAACGGCATTGGGCTCACGAGCCTGTCTCATACCACAAGAATCCAAATGTTTCCATTTTTGCCATATTTGTAACATTTGTTTGCATAACTATTATTCATTATGTAGCCTAAACATGGCTTTATACTTCACTCATGTTCTAATATCCGTGTAAAATCCTTCACATGCACAAAAATGTTTGTTTGGGCGCTGCACGCTGATTTTACAGCAGACTTTTTTAAAAGAAACAGTGCAACTTTTATGTTTGGTTGACTGCATTTTAGTTTGATGATGAATGGTTGAAGTGTAAGGCACCGCTAGAACTAATGTTGTTTGTGTGTGCGTGAGGCGCCTGTGCGATCAGATGGATTAAATCAAATAAAGATATAAAGAAAAGAAATAAAAGGCATTAAGAGTGTCACAAAAACGAGCGCAGCCTATACTTGTTGCACAGTGTTTTTTTTTCCTTTTGTTAATCTATTAATTATATTATAGCCTATTATATATTTTGTGTGATCATATTTATTTTATTCCTTTTATAAACTTAATTTCTGTTTTTCTCCTTTCACAGAAGTGTTGCAGGTGCATGATGTGACGATTGAATCTTCATGGTCTGTGGTTTACGCTGCTATTCGCGCATATAAAGCTAAAGCCCTGTATAAAAAAATTTTTTAAAAAGACATTCTAATCTTACTGGTTAACGATGGACTAATGAGCTTCGTTTGATGGTCAGGAAAATAAAAATGAACAAAATGCTGTCATTCTACAATTCTCCACTGTATTTACTATGCTGCGCGCTAGTTCAGGTAACTCAAAAACGTGCGTACACGAGCTGAGACCAGTCATGAAATTTGATCGTAGCCACCGCTCGCGTCCATATTGATAAATTCCAAGTTTTGCGTTGAAACGACAATACGCGCAATTTTCTGTCGTACGTTCGTTTCGTAAATGAGGCCCAATATGTCCTACCGAGTCAAAGTTAGAGTGATTACTGGGCAAACTTACTTGATATTGGGGCATTCATCACAGACTACTTCTTGTGTCATCTGGAAGCGACCTGGTCCTAGCTGTGTGGTTCTCATTTCCTGTCGGCAGTTGCATTTTCTTTTGCCTGGGGCTTCTTTTGCTACAGGTTTGTTTCGCACCACCTACATGTTGAAGAAGAGAGGAAACAGAAGGACAGGAAAAAGAAAAGGAGAGTGTCCATTTCCATGTGACTATGCATGTTCACTGCCAAACAAAGCCTACAGAAGTACACAAAGAGTGTGTATACTACAGTACATCAGGAAGGAAATGGAGAGGGATCAAGAACAAAAAAAGAAGCTCACCTCTACAAAATTCCCTGAATAAACCTCTTCTAGGGTTACTTCAAGGTCCAGTATAATATCATTACCCCTTGGAATATCCCGGCCGGCTGGCTGCCTATTTCCACCGAACATAAATCCAAAGTCGCCAAAGAAACTTGAAAAAAACAAAACACAAATTTGCATATCAATGTAGTCACAGACTGTATGAATGCGCAGTGACAGTAACAACAGTTTTGTTTCAAATAGGCACGCATCTGAAATGAGAATACCAACTATGCATCAGTCATTTGCAAATTTATACTAAAACATTGCAAACATTTCAACACTACAAACATTTCAGTAGTTAACTGGTGAAGAAAACTTTTAATTAAGCTGAGGCTCATTTACCTGGAGAATATATCACCGTGTGAACTGTGATGGCCTTCTTTTAAACCCTCCTCTCCATATGCATCATACTGTTTCCTTTTCTCCTCATCTGAGAGCACCTGTGAATATCAGAATAAATCAGAAAATAGTCAACTTTTTTCCTTTTTTTCAATAGTCCTGAAAACCACCATGAACTGAGCAATGAGCAATATTTGCACCCTGAAGTTGTTTTTAGGGGCAATTTCTATTTAACATAAAAAACATAGGTGTCTAAAGCCATAATTAGATATTCTGAAATATACAAAATGTTAAATAATAGATACAAAAAGATAAATTTCTTATTTCTGACATGGTTATAGACATTGAAATTGCACAAAAGGCAACCTCCTTAAAAAATAAAATATAATAATAACAACAATAATAATAATAATAATAAATAAAATCAATTATATATTGACATTTAAACATTTATTTAAATCGAATTATTACAATTGTATGCAATATTTAAATTATTTATTTATATATGAAAGGTATACTTGTTATAACATTATAATGGAACCAACCACTAACTACTTGGTATTAAACAGAAAATCATTTATTATGTAATAAGAATTCCATTTTGCACACAGTAGTACACATTATTACAAGCTACACTAGAGGTCCACGTCAATAAATATAATGAATAACAATAAGCAGATGTTTAAACCAATCAGAGGCGGCCACACATTTCTTCCAACCAATCAAATCGCTCCATTGGTTCGTTTCTAACAGCAACGCTCACGCTGGTCAGATTCACTGTTTTGTTTATAAAAATATGATAAATCTCTAATGCAATGCTTTAGTGACACAATGCATCGCCAATTTAGATATTTGTATTAAAGTTACGCAAAATATTCGCATTAAAACTAAGTCATGTCATTCCCTAATGCACATCACTTGAATATCCAGTAAAGACAATATTTTTGTTTAACATAATGCGTGACGGTCAAAACAAAAAACATAAGGACTTGTTAAAACATAAACAATCATACCTCGTAAGCAGCTCCGAGGTCTGCAAATTTGTCTTGGGCATTTGGGTCATCTTGGTTTCTATCTGGATGAAGCTGCAATGCCAGCTTTCTGTAGGCTTTCTTAATGTCTTTAATTGATGCTGACCTACTAACCCCCAAAATGTTGTAGAAATCCCTCCTGAAAATACACATTACTTTAGAACTTTGCAATCGTACACCAGTTCATTCATTCAAACTAGTGATGAATTGATTAAGCAATTTTGACATGATGTCCAACTATTTAACATCTATACATCTTGATGAGGAAATCAGCAAGAGGACAACGGTATGAAGCTTAAGATATTTCTGAAAGAAATGTGACATTTATATAAACGTGGCAACAATGACAAGTTATCAGCCTCGTCACAGCAATTTTTGGTACTTAAAAAAAACACTGTCCTGACAACAACAACAAAAAAAAAAACATTCCTGGACTGAAATAAACGCTTTAAAGTACAACAAATAGGAGCGGTGATATCAAGTATTTTATGGCGAGCTTCACCAGCATGATGCACGGACAGCGGCGTAGACCAATCACAGTGAAACATGTGTTGAGTTTTAATACACTAAACCTAAACCCTGAAAATAACACGATATTCACTTACCCAGCCAGCGCTGTCAATATCAAATATAAAAGTAGAAAACAAACACTCGATAATTTCATTCCTCTAACAGCCATGGGTCCTTGTTTCTTTCAGAAGTCCAATAATAAAATACACCGGCTTTCTGTGATGTCTATCAAAAAAGCCTCTTCCTGCTCTGTCACAAGTCCCGCCTCATTTTAAAACGGAAGTGTTTCGAAAAGTTCAAACGAAAAATGTCAATAACCCATATTGTATTATATTATATTATATTATATTATAAAGAACTGTAGTAATGTTGATATTAAACGCAAGCGAGCGAGGCTAATAATAAAAATTAAACCACATATCACACAAGGGCTACTATTAAATACAGAACTTTATTTCTTTTTCTTTTTTTCAGTTTATACTTTCCGTTTTATTGACTTAGATTTTCACTATACTCAGCTCTGTGCAGTCTTCACGTATTTCTGCAACTTTTATTTTGTTCTCATACACGGACAGAGACCACAGCGTACTTCCGGAAAGAAATGGCATCTTTGGACAGGGTGAAAGTGTTGGTTTTGGGAGATTCTGGTAATAAATATTACCTAAATAATCTGTCGACCTTGTTTTTTTCTGTAACCTCCTCAAAGATATTGTGAATGTACATTTAAAATATAAGAGTGTTGTCTAATATTCGACTCAAGCTAGAAGTATTAGCCTGACACATTTGCTTGGATTTCTACAATATTACTATTATGTTCGTTATTATTTGAGAATATCTATCATGAGGAACCACACTTTCGATGTTGTACTTTTTCTTTTAAAAATAAATACTTTGTGAGCCTCAGTATTGCTGTTCTAATCAGTGTTATTTTGTGTCTGTTTACAGGAGTGGGGAAGTCCTCTCTTGTACATTTACTTTGCCAGAATCAAGTTTTGGGGAATCCGTCATGGACTGTGGGCTGTTCAGTGGACGTCAGGGTACAGTGACAATGTGCAGTGATTATTATTAATTTACTGTGTCATTATCATATAAACCTATGAAATAAAGTAAACTCAGTCTTGATTCTTTTCACAGGTTCATGACTACAGAGAAGGCACTCCAGAAGAGAAGACATACTACATTGAACTCTGGGACGTTGGGGGATCTGTTGGCAGTGCCAGCAGTGTTAAAAGCACCAGAGCTGTGTTTTACAATTCTGTAAATGGTTAAGTATCAGACACACCATTAAAATGTGTTCTTATATGTGTACAAATAAAAAGCATGCTGGAATATTTGTAATGACTCTTCTTTAATGCTAAATCACTTTTTTCCCTTCTAGGTATTATTTTAGTTCATGATTTGACCAATAAGAAATCCTCTCAGAATCTGTACCCCTGGTCACTGGAGGCACTGAGCAAAGTCTCATCTCCAACTGGCATCATTGTATCAAATGGGTGAGTCTTCTGGTTCTGTAAGGACGATTATATATCAGAATACAGTGAGAGAATACTTTTTGTCTATAAGGTCCTAGATATGTTCAAAGGAAATAATTCTGATGTTTTGCACTTGCAGAGATTATGACAGAGAACAGTTTGCAGAGAACTCTGTTCCTCTCCTGCTTATTGGCACCAAATTTGATCAGATCCCGGAAAACAAGAGGAATGATGTGCTGACCCGCACTGCCTTTCTATCTGAAGACTTTAATGCGGAAGAGATCAATTTGGTGTGTGCTTTTTAGTGCTGTTACAATACCCAAACTCGTATAATATTAAGCAAAAAACTCCATTTGTTGTATTAAATCTCCTTTGGGGATTTTGCACTTATGAATTCTGAGCTTTGTCCTGCTTTTCTTCTCAGGATTGTACAAATCCACGGTATCTTGCTGCTGGATCATCAAATGCTGTTAAATTGAGCCGATTCTTTGACAAGGTAGGGACTTCACTGAAACTAAAATATATGATATACCGTGTCTCTGTGCAGTGTATATGCAAGTTGTGTGTAAATTATTATTTTTTCTCTTTAGGTAATAGAGAAGAGATACTTCACAAGAGACCCTAGCCAGGTGAGAGCGTGTAATTTCTCTTTTTGTATGTGACCACATTTGTGTGCACGTTTTGTTTTGTAATAATTTTAGACAATTACTTATAAGATTCTAAATCAAACTGTAGATGTAATTCATTTATAATTTAATATAGAGTAATGCATTATTATTTTTTTGTTATTTAATAGTCAAATTTTTTTCCTCCTTAGATGCAGAGTTTCACCGACAGGAGGCGCTTTAATTTCAA
>NW_015541051.1:244746-261945 GCF_001515605.1 Sinocyclocheilus anshuiensis | reverse complement strand
ATATTATATTATATTATATTATATTATATTATATTATATTATATTATATTATATTATATTATATTATAAAGAACTGTAGTAATGTTGATATTAAACGCAAGCGAGCGAGGCTAATAATAAAAATTAAACCACATATCACACAAGGGCTACTATTAAATACAGAACTTTATTTCTTTTTCTTTTTTTCAGTTTATACTTTCCGTTTTATTGACTTAGATTTTCACTATACTCAGCTCTGTGCAGTCTTCACGTATTTCTGCAACTTTTATTTTGTTCTCATACACGGACAGAGACCACAGCGTACTTCCGGAAAGAAATGGCATCTTTGGACAGGGTGAAAGTGTTGGTTTTGGGAGATTCTGGTAATAAATATTACCTAAATAATCTGTCGACCTTGTTTTTTTCTGTAACCTCCTCAAAGATATTGTGAATGTACATTTAAAATATAAGAGTGTTGTCTAATATTCGACTCAAGCTAGAAGTATTAGCCTGACACATTTGCTTGGATTTCTACAATATTACTATTATGTTCGTTATTATTTGAGAATATCTATCATGAGGAACCACACTTTCGATGTTGTACTTTTTCTTTTAAAAATAAATACTTTGTGAGCCTCAGTATTGCTGTTCTAATCAGTGTTATTTTGTGTCTGTTTACAGGAGTGGGGAAGTCCTCTCTTGTACATTTACTTTGCCAGAATCAAGTTTTGGGGAATCCGTCATGGACTGTGGGCTGTTCAGTGGACGTCAGGGTACAGTGACAATGTGCAGTGATTATTATTAATTTACTGTGTCATTATCATATAAACCTATGAAATAAAGTAAACTCAGTCTTGATTCTTTTCACAGGTTCATGACTACAGAGAAGGCACTCCAGAAGAGAAGACATACTACATTGAACTCTGGGACGTTGGGGGATCTGTTGGCAGTGCCAGCAGTGTTAAAAGCACCAGAGCTGTGTTTTACAATTCTGTAAATGGTTAAGTATCAGACACACCATTAAAATGTGTTCTTATATGTGTACAAATAAAAAGCATGCTGGAATATTTGTAATGACTCTTCTTTAATGCTAAATCACTTTTTTCCCTTCTAGGTATTATTTTAGTTCATGATTTGACCAACAAGAAATCCTCCCTGAATCTGTACCGCTGGTCATTGGAGGCACTGAGCAAAGACTCCTCTCCAACTGGCATCATTGTGTCAAATGGGTGAGTCAAGGTTAACTTCTGGATGTATGAACGATTATATATCAGAATACAGAGAGAGAATACCATACTTTATTTTGTCTATAAATTCCCAGATATGTTAAAAAGAAATAATTGTGATGTTTTGCACTTGCAGGGATTATGACAGAGAACAGTTTGCAGAGAACTCTGTTCCTCTCCTGCTTATTGGCACCAAATTTGATCAGATCCCGGAAAACAAGAGGAATGATGTGCTGACCCGCACTGCCTTTCTATCTGAAGACTTTAATGCGGAAGAGATCAATTTGGTGTGTGCTTTTTAGTGCTGTTACAATACCCAAACTCGTATAATATTAAGCAAAAAACTCCATTTGTTGTATTAAATCTCCTTTGGGGATTTTGCACTTATGAATTCTGAGCTTTGTCCTGCTTTTCTTCTCAGGATTGTACAAATCCACGGTATCTTGCTGCTGGATCATCAAATGCTGTTAAATTGAGCCGATTCTTTGACAAGGTAGGGACTTCACTGAAACTAAAATATATGATATACCGTGTCTCTGTGCAGTGTATATGCAAGTTGTGTGTAAATTATTATTTTTTCTCTTTAGGTAATAGAGAAGAGATACTTCACAAGAGACCCTAGCCAGGTGAGAGTGTGTGCTTTCTCTGTTTGCATGTGACCACATTTTTGTACATGTTTATAATATTCTAAATCAGACTGTATATGTAATTCATTTATAATTCTAATGTAGAGTAATGCATTATTGTTTTGTTATTTAATAATCTATTATGTTTTTTTCTCCCTAGATGCAGAATTTCACCGACAGGAGGCGCTTTAATTTCAAGAGTTTCCACAATGATGGAGTTTACACATAGACTTTGGGTTGGTGGGTTTAGTCCTGCTTGTAACCTGGACAAGCATATGAATATTCTTCTGTTGTGTTTCTCTGCAAAGTTCAATCAGTTTGAGGGTTGTTTTTTAACATTAACCTCCAGCCTACCTTGACAGAACTATTGTGAATTGATCATCGCCTGTATTCTGAGATATTTGTATTTTCATATGTAAAGGTAGAAAAATTGGACTCAAGGAAATGCCCCTTTCTCATGTATACTGCTTATACTAATGAGGTTTTTTTTTTTGGTAAAAGGTAACGTAAACAGTTTCCCTGTTTATAGCATCATTTCAGGACATATGACGTTTTTTTTTGTTTTTTTTTACCCTGAACCATTTCTGCTTAATCTTTAGGATTTGCTACCAGTCATCTGAAGGACGAAATTAATATTATCATAGATTTACCTTTTTGTTGATCTTTGTAAGTTAAAATTGATTCACAATTCTTTGCTATATTAGCAAGTTCTTAATTTTGTGCATGTACAGAGCTATTTACTTGAGACATCAACAATAAATAAAGATCAATTTGAATAAACTGTTTGGCTCTTCTTTTTCCACTTCTTTAAATATACATATATTCATATAAATCAAACTCCACAATTGTATGGCCCTTGGTGCACGTACACAGTCACATTAGTTAATTAAATCTAAAACATTTTTTTTTGCAAAAAGTGAAATATATAATTCTTAAATTATCAACCTCAAAATGCTTTGGTATAATTCAGTTGCAGATAAGAAAACATGAGATGCATTTTACTTCATATCAGCACCAACTCTTATTATCTCTGATATTCATCTGCCAGACAAAGAGCCCGGTCATTGCCCAAACAGGATCTGAACTTGGAATATTTCAAAATACTGAAAAGCTTTATATTAAGTATTTACAACTCTAGATGGTTGTCAACGAAAAGATCTACTTTTGATAAGACAGACAGTAGACATATTGACACTTTAATAATATTCTCAACTTTGGCTCAAATACACCTCTAGTTTTCATACCTCTCACCACATGCTTGCATATAAACGGGGTATTTCAGAGGGGGACTTTTCACAGCATCACTCAAGAGGTTTTGGCAGGAACAGACTAAGATAAGTATCAAACAATCACACACCAACCCCTGCACAGTTAAAGTAACTGCTATTTGAAACAAAATCAAATATATATATATATATATATATACAGTGGGTACGGAAAGATCATTTTATATAATTATTGCATATCATTTTATCAGTGTTAGTGAAAAATTGAAGGGGGTCTGAATACTTTCCGTACCCACTGTATATATATTAAGATTGACCAGATTGGCCCTTACAGCTATTATGGCACTTATATGGAACCTACATATATAAAATATATTATATTCTAAGCAATTATTATTAATAAATCTTCTAATGGTTTAATGAATATTGCTGTGAATTTTATTTCTAGAAGTTTCACGGTCAATCAATTAATACAGAAATCAAGTCTTATCACTTGTTTATTAGTAATCTATAAACAGGATAAAAACAAATGCACTGAGATTTTGACAGTTGCAGCGGGAAAAAAATCCTTTTTTTTGTCTAAAAGAGAAAAACATTTAATGTAAAATCCAATTTACATTCATTCAATCATTCATTTTAATTTTCTTTTTAGTCCAGGGGAGGAAGTAGGAGATTTTAACATAAACTTGTGGATATGTGGTATTTGTACAGTTATTTTTAATGGTATATGAAGCAATTCCTTGTGGTTTAGTATAGCAGATAAGATGACTTCCTGAATCCACCTAGTGAATAAGATGGATAGAGAAATACATTAATAATATAATATAATATAATATAATATAATATAATTAAATATTTTAAACATTTGTAAAAAAAAAAAAAAAAAAAGATAAGAAAGATCCATGATTTTGGTATGGGGTAAGCTTGTATATTAATAATATAATATAATATAATATAATATAATATAATATAATATAATATAATATAATATAATATAGAGTACCAAACAAAAAGCATGTTTCCCATCTGAAACACTACAGATCATTCTCTCAGTGTTGAAGTACTGCTTCCACCATATTTTACATTTTGAGTTCTCCTGCAGTTTGAGACTATCCTCCTGCATCACATCTGATGCCTGTTGTCCTTTTGGTGTTTTCAACCCCCAACCAGCAATGTAGCATTTAACATTAGCTGGTGTTTTCCCATTTTTCTTAGGAAGACACATAACTTTCACAAACTTATTCAGCTTGGCTTTGTTCTTCAGCTGCAAATAGCAAAATAATTTAAAGAGAGTAAACAAAGAGCATAATATAGAGTGACAGTAGGTGAAGGTGAAAATACCTTTATTAACAGTTTATCATAGCTGCAGTCCTCTTTCTTGTTCCGTTCAAACATAGGATGTTGGATGTATTTAATCACTGGAATTCTCTGCTGGGTCTTCTCCTTCCTGTTGATGTTGTGAGCTCCCAGAACAACCTCAAAGTGGTCTCGACTAGAGAAGTCACTGCGACTGTGGAAAAAATTTAAAACTGTTTAAAGAAGGTATTTTGGTCTAAATGTATTTGAATAACTAAACATAGATTTACACATAAAATAGTCTCGAAAAAGACTCAAAAAGTCTCAAGGCTACAACAGGGCTTTTTGAAAAGCATCATAAATAATGCAGCCAGAGACAAACAGTGGGCCGCTGTCAGTACATAATCCTGTCTGATCAGCATCCCTCCACATGTGTGATGATTTTTGCACTGAATAGACACCATGTAAGGCCTGGAATGATGTTTAGCCTCTTTTCCTCCAAAAATACTACTCTCCATGCCACCTGTGACAAAAACCAAACTTACACCATTATCAGATTAAGGAGAAATTGGGATTTTAGGGGTGCAAGCACCAAAGGTGCTGGAATCTGTGTTTGTATAGATTTTCTCATTCTTTTTCCTTATTGTTCTGCCTTGAAAGTATGTGGGCGCACACACACATACACACACACACACACACACACATATATATATATATATGTGTGTGTGTGTGTGTGTGTGTGTGTGTATATGTATATACTGTACATTTACATTTAGACATTTAGCAGACGCTTTAATCCAAAGCGATTTACAAATGAGGACAATGGAAGCAATCAAAATCAACAAAAGGGCAATGATATGCAAGTGCTATAACAAGTCTCAGTTAGCTTAATGCCGTACACATTTTCAAAGACTTCCTAGGTCGCTGGTTTGATCTTCACCAAAATAGGCACAGCAACTAGGGACAGTGTTGGCAAAAAGGGATCAAAAGTATTTTGATTTGTCGAAGCACTGCGAAGATACAAGTTAATTAATTGGTCAGGCAATGCCCATTTTTACAAGCTGATCTGCCAAACTCTGTTACACCAAATACACAAAATAATGATCTTTAAAAAAGCATCATATGACCCCTTTAAAGCTTAACAAACCTCGACACAATAGGACATTCTGAGACACGTTTTGTAAAATTCTGCACCAGCTCAGAAGCACCAGATTTTGATTCAGTTTATTTACTTTGTCTAACACATTGTGTTTATGAAAATTTGTTCTGTGTAGTATTTTTTCACCACATGTATTGCTATATTATAAATGTATGAATTAATAATTTTTGCTGGCCAAAATGGCATGCAAGCACCAATCAATATATGCTTGTTTATGTACTGTACAACTGAAGCAGTTTCATATATTATCAATGTACAAAAACACAAACGTTGTATATCCTTTTGAGCTGAAAATGTATTTATTGGGGTGTTCACTTATTAGTTACAGTTCTACAAAACATTGTACATTAGAGTTTAAACATAAATACACCATTTGAAAGGTTGGAAGACTACACATACTAAAGAAATACAGTATATATAAAATAAAAAGGACCTAATTTTTTCATTTCTTTATTTTGATCTGCAAAATGATCTGTGACATGCAATTCTTCTAAATGTAAATGTTACACAGTCCATGTACACCACATATCTTCTGATCACAATATCTTATGATAGTAAAAATATTTACAGTGGTTCTTCTCGTTCTCACTTTCATTCTGACTGTTAGAGGGGGTGATTTCTTTTGAAAGTCAGCTGTCCCTTTTGACACCAGCGTGTTGCTGTAACCCGTTTCATCAAACCCAAACTATCGGTGAAAATTCAAAATGGGATTTTCTGTAAAAACCACATTATATTTGAAAAGAAACATTTCAATTGCAACAACTAATCATCCGCATGAGCCGTTGGTACTTGGACCCTGATGATTTCTACAAATTTTTATTTAAATCATATTCTAGCTTTCAAATAATTTTTGCTCTTAAAAAACAATGCACAATGCAAATTCAGAAAGACTAAAATTAATAACATCTTACCAGCCAAAGGAAGACCAGTGAGGAGAAGAAAAATGTAAGGAAACGGTGCAATTGTTGACTGAGAAGTACAGTCTAAGTTTAAGCATTAAAGTACACATGAAATCAAAATCGACTGTATTTATTTTGTTAGCGCACATTGCTATTTTTGTGCTTCTGCACATTTGTCCATAACCTATAAAAGAAAAATGTACTAATTAATTTAATTTACTAATTAATTTAATTAAGTAAACTAATTTACTCTGTAATGCAAATATTATGTAAAGTAGTAACACAGACTGTGTATTTCAAATGTTAAATTTTTTTAACTATGGTTTTGCAGTCATACAGTTTTAACTGTCCTACTCTGCTGCTGCGTCATTATAGCCTGGCAGGGGTGGACAGTAACGGAGTAGTTTTACTTCGTTACTGTACTTAAGTACATTTTTCAAGTATCTGTACTTTACTGGAGTAGTTTTATTTTGAGTAACTTTTACTTTTACTTCACTACATTCCAAAGCATAAGATCGTACTTTTTACTTCATTACATTTCATAAAACATATCGTTACTCCTTATAATATATCACGTGCTCTGACACGCAGAAGCGGTGTTCAAGAACGAACTGTGTTGTTACTCGAACTGTGTAATACCAGTACTCTGTTCTCCCGTTTGGGCTGGCTTTGGCCCCGTGCACTTTCTCGAAGTGCATGGACGCAGCTCTCGCCCCCCTCAGAGCAAGCGGAATGCGTGTTCTCAATTATTTGGATGACTGGCTGATCTTAGCTCAGTCACGGGACACACTATAGCCAGCCATACAGACAAACTGTTTCGTCACTTGGAGTTCTTGGGGCTATGTGTGAATGTGCGTAAGACCATTCTCACCCCGAGTCAGTCAATAACGTATCTGAGAGTGTGCTTTGACTCAGTGGAGATGCGCACTCACCTCTATCGGGAGCGCTCGGCGGCCATTTTGTCTTCCCTGCACCATTTTAGACTGGGCAGCTCTGTTCACTTGATTGGAATGTGTCATCTCATCAGAGGCTGCTGGGACTCATGGCAGCGGCATCAGTATGTCATCTGGGTTTACTACACATGCGCCCGCTGCAGTTATGGCTGAAATCTCGAGTCCCTTGGACGGCGTGGACTTCGGACCGTTTGCACATCGCGGTCTCCCGCGGCTGCATCGAAGCCCTAAGGCCGTGGCGAAAATAACTCTTCAGCAGGGGGGTTTCCCTGGGCTTGATTACGTCACGTGTCGTGGACGGACGCGTCGACTCGCGGATGGGGAGCAGTGTGCGAGGGCATGCCGGCTTCAGGGCTGTGATCAGAACCTCAGAGCCGGTGGCACATAAACCGCTTAGAGCTGGAAGCAGTGTTCTTAGCTCTAAAGGATTTTCGGCCGCAGCTGGAACAGCGACAGGTACTGATTCGCACCGACAACATGTCCGTGGTCTCGTACATAAATCACCAAGGAGGCGTACGTTCCAGGGCTTTGTACAAGCAAGCAGCGAATCTCCTGCTATGGGCGGACCGTCACTTTCTCTCCATCAGAGCAGCGCACATCCCCGGTCTCCTGACTCTGACATCGCACTGGCCAGCAGCCAGGCTGTATGCGTTCCTCCGATCAAGATAATGCAGCTGGTGATATGCAAGATCAGGGAGGAGGAAGCTTCGGTGACACTCGTCGCCCCGAACTGGCCAAACCAGCCTTGGTTCCCAGACCTGACAAAGCTGCTGGTGGCGCCGCCCTGGCCAATCCCCATCAGGAAGGATCTGCTGTCTCAAACAAGCGACTCGGTGTGGCACCCCAACCCAGAGTTTTTGAGCCATCATGTGTGGCTGCTTCGGGGATATCAGAGGAGCTGACCGCCCTGCATTCTCGTGTGCTTGATACGCTCTCGGAGGTGCTGGCGCCCTCCACGAGACGTTTTTTTATGCTCTAAAATGGGGAGTGTTTGTGGTGCCGTGCCATGATGTTCATATCGACCCGGCTGCTTGCTCCGTGTCGGATGTGCTGCGTTTTCTACAGTACAGACTGGATAGTGGATCTCTGCCATCAACACTGAAAGTCTACGTGGCCGCTATTGCCTCATTTCGTTCCCCGCTGGGCGGGCAATCGATCGGTAGGCACGCGCTGGTGGTGAGATTTCTTAAGGGGGCGAGGAGGTTGCATTCCCCGCGTCCGCCTTCAGTTCTGCCCTGGGACCTAGAGGTGGTGTTAAGAGCTCTTTCACAACCACCATTCGAGCCTTTAGCATCCATTGCTATGAAGGAGCCATCTCTCAAACGGCACTTCTTCTTGCCCTCGCTTTGGCTAAGCGCATAGGGGATTTACATGCGTTTTCTGTGGACAGCGATTGTATTTGCTTCGGACCCGGTGACTGGAGCGTCACTCTCCGGCCGAGATCGAGCTACGTGCCTAAATCACTATCTGTTTCACTGTCTGCCCTGTCTTCTGAGTCACGTGATGCGGACGCTCAGATTTCGGTGTGCCCTGTCAGGGCTTTGAGGATTTTCATTGACCGTTCGGCCAGCTTTCGGCAATCTGACCAGCTTTTCGTGTGCTACGGTGGTTGTGCGAAGGGCCGGGCTGTGTCAAAAAGGAGACTTTCCCGCTAGATTGTGGATGCTAACACGGCTGTTATACGAGCCAAGGCTTGGAATGTCCTTTGCACATTAGGGCCCACTCAAGAAGAGCTATCGCCTCCTGGTCGTGGTCGAGAGGTATGTCTATTCAGGATATATGCTTTGCAGCCGGCTGGTCTTCTCAGAATACCTTCGCCAGGTTTTACAAGCTGAACGCTCAGTCCTTAGCCTCCCAAGTGCTGTCGGTGGATGACTGATTCACGTTTATGCTACCTCTCTATTCATGTGTGTTTGCTGCCTAGCACAGTAATTACTCTGCGCAGCCCTATATGCTATTGTTTCTGTTGTCTGCCCTGTACTCAGTGCAGCTCCTGCTATTCAATGTCTAATTCGATTGGTGTACCATCATCATGTTATGTGTTATACTGCTGCTTAAAGGGGTCATATGATGTTGCTAAAAAGAACATTATTTGGTGTATTTGGTGTAATGAAATATGTTTATGCGGTTTAAAGTAAAAAAAAACATTATTTTCCACATACTGTACATTATTGTGATATCAGCTTTGGTTGCCATGGAACCAGAGGCCTGTTATGCTTTCCTGGGGTGTTACGCATTTCGGGGGAAGGGTCCATAGGTCCTCATATGGCTTGTTAACTGAGGGGTGTTACAGAGTATTTGTTAAATATAGCTAACAAAATATATATTGTGTGTTTGATTGGTCCAGACGCTACATGTTTTACCTGGGGATCAAATACTTATTTCACTCTCTGAAATGCAAATCAATTTCTAACCTTTATATAATGTGTTTTCTGGATTTTTTGGTTGGTATTCTGTCTCTATACGTTAAAATAAACCTACCATAAAAATTACAGACCCTTCATTTCTTTGTAAGTGGGCAAACTTGCAAAATCAGCAGGGGATCAAATTTTCCCCACTGTAAAATCAACTGCTCAAAACATAAAGTGTCTCTACACACCTTTTGTGGACCAAGTCCAGGACACAAAACTAGTTCATCCATATGCCTTAATGATGCCCTCCAAAGACTGAAGAGATAAATGGCATCAACATAAAAGAACATACAAGTTTTTCAAGTTTATTGGCAATGGGCTTTTTTTATGAAATTTTAAAAGTTTAAGGTTGGTAATATTGATTGATTGATTGATTGATTGATTGACTGACTGGAAAGAAGCCTTTTAAGCTCACCAAGACTACATAATTATTTGATCAAAAATGTGAGTTTAAAATAACCATTTTCTATTTTAATATATTTTAAAATGTAATTTATTCCTGTGATTGCAAAGCCGAATTTTCAGCAGCCATTACTTCAGTGGCACATGACAGAAATCAATCATTTTGTCCCAAGTAACAATTCTTATTATCAATGTTGAAAACAGTTGTGGTACTTAATATCTTTGTGGAAACTCTGGAAAATGTCATTTTTTCAAGATTTGATGAATACATAGTTTAAAACACAGCAATTATTTGAACAAAGAGATTTTATGTAACAATGTCAAAGTCATTACTGTCACTTCTGATTAATTAAATGTGCCCTTGCTGAATAAAAAATAATTTATTTCAAAAAATCTTACTGACCTCAAACATTTGAACAGTAGTGTAAGTAAAACACTAAATGTGCAACATATAAAGGAAAAGCATTCCTTACAGAAAACGTAGACAGGAGAGTCATGGCATCTGTCTTATTGACAGACTTTACTGTGGTTAAACAATCTGTAACCTGTCAAACAAAAAGGAAGTATTAAAAATGACAATAAATTATCAGGAATGTTTTATAAGAATAATGACATCAGTGCAATGAAATGAACCAAACATAATTATTTATTAATTTATATTTTATATTTATAAAAAAACGATTTATTAATAGGTTTTTGTGCTCTAACCTGGGACCGGTAATTTTTCTCCACTTGTTCTTTCAGAACATCTGCAGGTTTCTTCTCGTAGGATTTATATGTCTCAAGGTAATGGCCTGCTTCTTCAGGACACACAAACTGATATGTTTAGTTAAAGAAACTAAAATTGAAGCACTAAAAACTAACAGCGTTGTAACTTTAAAGGGGTCCTATTATGCTTTTTCACTTTTTTCCTGGGGAGAAAGGTATTTTAATCATGTAAATTATGTGAAAAATAATGTTTTTCGAACCACCAAGCATGAGGGCATGTTCTAGTACACCCCCAAAACAAAATCAAGACTTTGTAAAAGAGCATAATAGGACCCCTTTAACACCTTATATTTCCACAAGCCACTAAGGGAATTCCCCTTCCGCTTGATTATTTTGAACCATCCCCTTACCTCCAGGCCAAAATGAGGGTAGTCAGCCATGATGCATATTCGAGCAAGCTCTTTCAGTGCATGATGAGTGTCTTTCTGAAAAATGGGGTAGAGAGAAATGGGACATGAACATCAACAGTCTCTAACTGAATTAGAGCTGCTTAAAATGTCAAAATCTGGCACTAAGGCTATTTTTTACTGACCATCAAGATTTAATTAGCATTTAATTCAAAAAAAGATTTAAATAACCCTACACATTAGAGAAAGGGTGAAGAATGGGAAAGACAAAGAAAAGTGAGTTAATTAGTGATTTAGACAAACAGACAGACTCACCACATCGACCTGGACGAGCAACACTCTCAGGGTGAAACTCTGACCCAACTGTTTTAGACGCTCATGGATGTAGCTAGGGTTCAAATTGTGGTAACGCACACTGTGGTCATTGAGAAAAAGAGAAACTAAAGCATCACACACTGTACTGATATATGGTTGGTGAATTAAAGACCTATAGAAACAGTGAATTTCCATTTTCCATTTGCAATTTAGTAAAATTAAACCATTGGTTAAGGGACTAAAAACCTTTGCAATGATTCATATTCACATGATTTACTCACCCACAAGTTGTTCCAAACCTGTGTGAATGTTGGTAACCAAACAGTTGATGGTAGCCATTGACTTCCATAGTACGGAAAAAATACTATGGAAGTCAATACTGTTAACTGTTCAGTTACCAGCATTCTTCAAAATACCTTCTTTTGTGCTCAACAGAAGAAAGAAACTTATACAGGTTTGGAACAAGTGGAGGGTGAGGGTGAGTGAATATACATTAAATTACATTATTATACACAGAAACAAGCCACAAGCAAAATGCTTGTTAATTTACATTTCTCAATTGATTCTACATTATCTACGATGTATTGTTTTCATACCAATCATGATTGTCAGCAACAACATGTCTGCTACCTTCTCACTCATTTTCTTTGCAAAGACAGGATGATGTGGTTTCATACCTGACTAAGCAACACTCTCAGGGTGAAACTCTGACCCAACTGTTTTAGACGCTCATGGATGTAGCTAGGGTTCAAATTGTGGTAACGCACACTGTGGTCATTGAGAAAAAGAGAAACTAAAGCATCACACACTGTACTGATATATGGTTGGTGAATTAAAGACCTATAGAAACAGTGAATTTCCATTTTCCATTTGCAATTTAGTAAAATTAAACCATTGGTTAAGGGACTAAAAACCTTTGCAATGATTCATATTCACATGATTTACTCACCCACAAGTTGTTCCAAACCTGTGTGAATGTTGGTAACCAAACAGTTGATGGTAGCCATTGACTTCCATAGTACGGAAAAAATACTATGGAAGTCAATACTGTTAACTGTTCAGTTACCAGCATTCTTCAAAATACCTTCTTTTGTGCTCAACAGAAGAAAGAAACTTATACAGGTTTGGAACAAGTGGAGGGTGAGGGTGAGTGAATATACATTAAATTACATTATTATACACAGAAACAAGCCACAAGCAAAATGCTTGTTAATTTACATTTCTCAATTGATTCTACATTATCTACGATGTATTGTTTTCATACCAATCATGATTGTCAGCAACAACATGTCTGCTACCTTCTCACTCATTTTCTTTGCAAAGACAGGATGATGTGGTTTCATACCTGACTAACTGAGAGGATTCCATTCTCACATAACACTTACAAAATGAGTTTTAAGTGCACATACACATGCTTGCACCCAGGTTTCTATATTTTAACACTCAACATTTCACTGCATTAAATATTAATAAAGTATTATTTACGGTTTCTTAGCATTTAAAATATCTGCATAGACATTCAGTAACTAATTTAATAACAAACACCGATTTAAAATACACATTCAAGTGGTAAGCAGATAAAGGTTACAGTAGGGTTTGCTATACTTCATAACTTTTAATATACAAATCTGGGGCAGGTTTTGACATCATACAAATATCAGCTTATTACTTTCTTTCCTCCATGATTCACTGCGTTAAAAGCCAACAATAAGTTGATTTGGAATTGGCCTCAAATGTGCAAAACAGCACTGGTTCCATATTTATGTACATGATTGGTGAAGCTTCTAGGTTTCCTTTGTATATATTTGGATTCCTATTTTGAATAGGTATTTTGATTTGAATTTATTTTTTAAGAGAGGCATACAGCACAAAACACTGACAACTGTAGTATTACAAATCATTTAATTTTCTAACCAGTGTAATATATCTTCTCTGTACTATACCAAATCAAAAACCACCTGAGAAAAAGAGCACAGGTTGTCCGCCCCAAAACATAGTCTGGCACAACTTCTCCAAACTCCCAAGGAACATTTCTCACAAACTTTAGGATGGGGTTGCCTCTCTATAGACAGAAGAATACATAATATTATATAATCATGTTCTACATTTGCATGTTATATTGTGCAAATCAACTAACAGTTACAGTCAGTTTATTTTGAATTATGTTTGGATGTTTATACTGACACGTATTTGCATGGATGCATGAAATCCATTTAATATATTCTGCTACTTCACACCAGAGAATTTCTCAGAAGTACAGTTTATTTCTTTCTATAAATGGATAAGTAAAATTACTGAGCATTGCCTTATTGAACATACATTATACAGACCTGTCGAGGACTGACAATAATACTGTTTCCAGATCCAAAGAGATGAGGAGGAATGATACAACTCTCCGAACTCTGACTTCCCTCTTTCGTTTGATCTTCTGTTGGTACTTTTTCTGGTCCCTGCTGCTCAGTCTCAGGTATTCCAGAGTCTGTGGAGGACGTACTAACTGATCCACTACCAGCTGTGTATACACTGCTTTGCCCTGCAGCATCGCTCCTACTTTGTTTCTCTGGTCCATGGGCTGCTCCCTGAAGAGCCCTGTTTTTGCTCTGAACAACAAACTCTGCATAGGACAGTGATTGGCCAGAAGCTGGAGGAGCACTCTGAGCAGACGAGGTCTCTACTTGACCATCTTTGGCCTTAAATAAAGATGCCACCTGTGTGAACAAAAGGAACTGGGTTACTCGAGTCATTTAAGAAACACTGCCACTTGAGTGCTTTAATGGAATCTAAGCGGCCATATGCACTTTTGTACCATTCTTTTTTTTAAATCCACTTATGATGTTATGTTAGTCAAGGTTTCTTACAACTTACTTACAACTTTTTTGTTATATGAAGGTCACATTAAAACAGTCTCGGACACTTTTTACCATGTCTTTACTGAACACCAGATTTTTATTGTTTTAGCCTTGTCCATGACTCACTTTCAAATATGCAACAAGAAAATCCATTAGAAAATATCATGTTTAAAAAAGAAGTGTAGAACTATGATGACACAAACAATTAAGAAAATAAGTTAAATATTTATTTTGTGAAGAAAAAAAAAAAAAAGAAAATATTTCAGTTTTTCTTTTTTAATAAATCTGCAAAAATGTCAACGATTCTGTGTTTTTCTGTCAATATGGGGTGCTGTGTGTACATTAATGAGGAAAAAAAATTTACTTAAATGATTTTAGCAAATGGCTGCAATATAACAAAGAGTGAAAAATTTAAGGGGGTCTGAATACTTTCCGTACCCACTGTATGCCGATAATGATTTATGCCAATTAACTGATTTGCAGATGAGAAAACATAAAAGAAGAAAAAAAAAACTTGGCCTAGTAGGGCTTCAAGAGTAGCGAATATATTCTTCCACCGTTTATGACCCACAGAGAAAAGGGATTATCGAGTAATGGGTTTGGATTAAGGGTGAGTAAACGACATAAATGTCATTTTTGGATGAACTAAACATTTGTTTTTTTAATTTAGCAAATTTTGCACGTGTAGGCCGAGAGTAGTTCATGTGCTGGGCTGTTCCTGTTGTGGTGGGCAATGTGATGCTTCAAGTATGTTTTGAGTCATCAACACCTTGTTACGGGTACACTTGCAAAGTGTGTGAAAGTTGCACATGAAGTTGGCAGATCGCCCTTGTGATTTTATTGGTTTAACGTAGTCTGTAAGGGTGACAGACCTCACTTTACATAATAGTCTCTATTAACTTTTTTTAGTAGAGCTGTTTAACGCAGTTTGGATACTTAAAGTACGTGCATTACAGGTTCAATCCCACTGATTAGTTTGATAGGTGATAGTTTATGTATGAAGCTTTGTGGGGTTCGAAACCTCCATTCTCACAGTTAGCAGTCACTACAACACACTATAGCAACATAATCATAATTAGGGGGGAAAAACCCACCGGACTTCTTTCTTTTGTGAACGCGGTGTCGTCCAAATTTATATTGAATCTCTTTTTTCCCGTTTATTAATTAATCAGCAAATGCACAAACCAGTGAAACTAAAAACACACGAGTCCATCTAACGCAGGGGTGCCCAAACTCGGTCCTGGAGGGCCGGTGTCCTGCAGAGTTTAGCTCCAACCCTAATCAAACACACCTGAAGCAGCTAATCAAGCTCTTATAGGCATACTAGAAACTTACCAGCAGGTGTGTTGAGGCAAGTTGGAGCTAAACTCTGCAGGACAACGGCCCTCCAGGACCGAGTTTGGGCACCCCTGATCTAACGTTACCGCCATCGCAGCTGAACAAACTGTCAGACAAAAGTGTCAAACACAGAAACATCGATAGACACTGCAACGCCTGCTCATACTAATCGACAGATGGCGACATTGCATCAGATTTTTATAGTTTCCACAAATGGGGTATTTTTTCAAATATCGTGAAAATGTAGCCTATCGATTTTTTGTTAAACATGTTTAACAAGCATATTGTTAAACATATTTTTTTGTTATTAACGTAGGTTTTCAATATAATAATATGGTAATTTACAGTTCAGACTTAAGGAGCACACCATTATTTCTCAGGAAAAGAAATAACAGTTTATTAAAAAAATAATAGTAATAATAATAATGTGGGGAAAACACTGCTAGAAACAACTATTTGTATAACTGGACATCTGATTCACAACCTTTTCTGAAATATAGTAATTGTGACAACTTTTCCATGTGACAACAATCCCCAAAGTACCATGATCTGTTTAAGTGTAAAACCTCTCATTATAATTCTTGACTATTTAAATAGCTTTTTTTATTTTTATTTTTGTATCTATTTCTTTTTAATAATATAAACAATCGTTCATTAATGGACATTAACTGAATTCTCATTCATGGCTTCATCTTCTCCTCTCGGCCCTCAGAACATCATGTTCAGTGTTTTTGATAAATTAGAGGTTATCCAATTAAGAAACCCAAAGTCTGACAGACATCTGTGTATTGCCCATTTAACCCTGTTTGTCTGTGTATGTGGATGGCGTTTCGGGGCGTCCTGCCACTGTGCCATAGCATCGTGGGTCCCACAGACAGATGGTGCCAGCTTCATTCTGAGACAATGTTCATGCCCTCCAAGAGATGCTATGCATTTAAACAACACACACAAATCTTTGGCATCATACCAATGTATGTCAGTCACTGTTCAGGTCAAAACAGACAATATTATAAGCTGAAAGAGAGTACGGACACACACACACACACACACACACACACATACACACACACACACACACACACACACACACACACACACACACACACGTGTGAGCTTACCATGAAAGATTTGTCTGGTTAACCATAGTATGACAAGGACACAGTTAGAGTTTTAAGGTGAGTGGGGCTGTATATGTAGCCTGTGGAGCAAAAGACTCTGGGTAAAGGTGATAAGCCAATTTGCTACTCTTGGGTAGGCTATAACCTTAATGTGTGAAATTATAATTATTAGAATATTCTTCTTCTTCACTCATTTACCACAAAATAAATTCTTAATCAGAACAATTACAATTTTGATGTATGTATTGGGGTTGTGTGTGTGTGTGTGTTCATGTCCATTGTTTAAA
>NW_015541051.1:236722-241244 GCF_001515605.1 Sinocyclocheilus anshuiensis | reverse complement strand
CCCCTCCAGGACCGAGTTTGGGCACCCCTGATCTAACGTTACCGCCATCGCAGCTGAACAAACTGTCAGACAAAAGTGTCAAACACAGAAACATCGATAGACACTGCAACGCCTGCTCATACTAATCGACAGATGGCGACATTGCATCAGATTTTTATAGTTTCCACAAATGGGGTATTTTTTCAAATATCGTGAAAATGTAGCCTATCGATTTTTTGTTAAACATGTTTAACAAGCATATTGTTAAACATATTTTTTTGTTATTAACGTAGGTTTTCAATATAATAATATGGTAATTTACAGTTCAGACTTAAGGAGCACACCATTATTTCTCAGGAAAAGAAATAACAGTTTATAATAGTAATAATAGTAATAATAATAATGTGGGGAAAACACTGCTAGAAACAACTATTTGTATAACTGGACACAACCTTTTCAACCTTTTCTGAAATATAGTAATTGTGACAACTTTTCCATGTGACAACAATCCCCAAAGTACCATGATCTGTTTAAGTGTAAAACCTCTCATTATAATTCTTGACTATTTAAATAGCTTTTTTTATTTTTATTTTTGTATCTATTTCTTTTTAATAATATAAACAATCGTTCATTAATGGACATTAACTGAATTCTCATTCATGGCTTCATCTTCTCCTCTCGGCCCTCAGAACATCATGTTCAGTGTTTTTGATAAATTAGAGGTTATCCAATTAAGAAACCCAAAGTCTGACAGACATCTGTGTATTGCCCATTTAACCCTGTTTGTCTGTGTATGTGGATGGCGTTTCGGGGCGTCCTGCCACTGTGCCATAGCATCGTGGGTCCCACAGACAGATGGTGCCAGCTTCATTCTGAGACAATGTTCATGCCCTCCAAGAGATGCTATGCATTTAAACAACACACACAAATCTTTGGCATCATACCAATGTATGTCAGTCACTGTTCAGGTCAAAACAGACAATATTATAAGCTGAAAGAGAGTACGGACACACACACACACACACACACACACACATACACACACACACACACACACACACACACACACACACACACACACACGTGTGAGCTTACCATGAAAGATTTGTCTGGTTAACCATAGTATGACAAGGACACAGTTAGAGTTTTAAGGTGAGTGGGGCTGTATATGTAGCCTGTGGAGCAAAAGACTCTGGGTAAAGGTGATAAGCCAATTTGCTACTCTTGGGTAGGCTATAACCTTAATGTGTGAAATTATAATTATTAGAATATTCTTCTTCTTCACTCATTTACCACAAAATAAATTCTTAATCAGAACAATTACAATTTTGATGTATGTATTGGGGTTGTGTGTGTGTGTGTGTGTTCATGTCCATTGTTTAAAAAAAAAAAAAAAAAAAAAAACTCTATTAGCTCCAGATATATATAGATATATTGTAGATATTAAGGTGTTTAACAAATGAAGATTTCATTCATTAAAATATTTTGAAATGTATCTTTTGTTAGATAACAGACATTTTACCCTCAAACTTTTTAGTTTTTTTTTTTTCATTTTCAGTGACATTTTCCCTAAAGCCCAGTTAAAGTTTTGATACTTTCAGCACATAAGATGAAAATTTACTGCTGTTATGTAAAAAAAAAAAATCAGGGAAGAATACAGGCAATCGCATGCACATCCCAGACCTGAATGAGCTGTTCTTTGAGTTTGTTGGCTGAAAACATGCAAGATCTACCCAGGCTGATGCTAGATGTCATGTGAACTTTTATTTTATTTGTTTATTTATTTCACCAACACTAATTTTCACATTCTTCGTCATTTTCTTGTCCAAAAAGTGTGAGGAGAGATGCAACAGGAAAGTTATTGATGCATTAGAGAGGCATTAGTGCTGTTTAACACTTGGCTGGTATATCTGGACACAGTTTTCTGTCCTCCTTCCTCTGTCGCTCTTTCTCGCTTTCTCTCCCTTTCTATGTTGGCAGTGAGCCTAGCTTTGGCTGCAATAACGGCCACCTCCAGACCTCCGGCCCCTCCCTCAGATCTCTCCTCCCCTCCCCTCGCAGACCCCATGCTGAGCCGGCTGTGTCGAGCTGTCAGCCCCCGGCTGCGGGCCACTCCTGGGCTCCCGGTGTGGGTGTGTGCGCATGTGTTGGGGCAGAGGGGTAACGGTCGGGTCCGTAGTGGCCGCTTATCTGCCGCTGGGCGAGCGAGAGGACAGATTGGCCCTCCAGCTGTCCGACTGAAGGACTCGCAAGACCCCTTACTGAGGAAACCACATGCCCTGATACACAACACGCACATACACACACATATCTTATTGAGATCACCACATTCCCTGATACGTACACACACCGAGTCACCCTCAGCTGTAACATATGCGTTTCAGCAGCACACTGACTGTACCATCCTGTGCCAAATGTGCCAAAGTACACTGTAAAAAATGACCGTGGATTTAACGGTAAAAGACTGTAAAAATGCTACAGTAAAAACCTGTTAAATGGTTAACGGTAAATTCCCCTACTATATACGGTGAAAAACTGTATTGGACATTACATGTATTGGACATAAATTTTACGGTAGTATACCGTTTTTGAAAAATACCGTATAATTTACAGTGAATAACCGTAAATTGACATTCCCAGAATTCCCTGCGTTACATTTCAAATTTGATGTTTTTTGTTGAAATAACGATGTTTCTTCTTAGTTTTTTCTTATCAGTTTTGTATATTAGGGTTGTGTGTTACACCTAATGTTGTTAAATGAATGTTTATTGCATTATTTCAGTTTCATGTGTGTTACCATGATGGTGTTTGGTGTTTGTGTGAATGACACTGTGCACCTTCTATATATGTTATTATTTAAAAGCTGCTTGTGATGGGCTTTGGTTCATCATGTGACTTTCTCATCACCACCTGCATTTGGTGGCTATCAGTGTATTACAAAGGTACAAAACAGATTTCAGTACTTCAGTAGGTTGGTTACATTATATCAGTTAATGAAATTACGGTATTTAACTGTAAATTTAAAACCGTAAAACGTTGCTACCGTATTTTTTACGGTAAAATTCCGGCAACCACAGCTGCCGGTTTTTTACCGTAAATTTTACGGATTTTTTTTTACAGTGTACCCTCTTACCCATGAGGGTAAAAAAAACTGCTTTTATTCAGTATGAAAGCACACAGCATATTTTATCAGTACTGCTTCAGTGTCATTTAACCACACTGAACTGAGAGCAGTAGCCAATGTCATAACTAAAGTTGGCAGAGCCAAAGACAAACATTTTTTAGAGGAAACAAACAACTTAAACCAGCATAAGATGACCAGGTTGTGAGACCATCTTAGACTAGTTTATTTTGTCTTTTTCAGGAGGTACCTGAGTTGCCCCAGCATATTTTTTAAAGCAATGAAAATTGCCATTACAGTGTCATTTTCACCTTATTTTAAATGATGTGATGTGGTTATGTGATAGAAATCATTATTACTTTTATTATTTTTGAAAATGCCCTTTCATATTTTAATTTAATATTTTATATATTTTGTATCTATTTTTATTTTTTTCCCAAATACAATCAAATAATATTTTCATACTTTTTGCATGATTTAACAAAATAACTGCTTGTTTAGAATTTTAAAAACAATATAAAACGTTTTGCTCAAAGGTGATTTGCCAAAAAACTTTTTATGAAAAAACTATTATGAACAAAAATGACACTGGGGGACTTTTTTTTTATTTGGTCAATTACTTTAATAAAATAAATATTGAATAAACATTCACTGTATTACACTCTTTGTTTAGATTATCATAGTTTTAAACATGTTTCATATTTTATAAATTTAAGCTAAATTTACATAGTTTTTATAAGATTGAAGGTCTGGGTCTGTGACAATGACAAAACAATAGAATCTGTACATAAAAGGCAATTGAGAAATAAACAACAAGACAGTTTTAATTTGATCTTCATATAACCAGAAGAAAAAGTTTCTTATGCTAATAAAAAATAATCCCCTGGTGCACAAACGTTGAAGAAATACCCTAATATCGTTCACAGGAAGAAACTTAGCATTAGAAGGAAGTGTGTTCTGTAATATGTTATTGAAGTTTGTAGATTTCTTTTTCCTTCTGGTCATGCTGAGTGAATTTTATGTTTGAGTATGTGTGGGCGTTTTGAACTATAGTTGCCAAAACCCTTAAAGAGGTCATATGATGTTGCTAAAAAGAACATAATGTTGTGTATTTGGTGTAATGCAATGCGTTTATGCGGTTTAAGGTTAAAAAAACACATTATTTTCCATATAATTTATTTATTTTATTTAGTCATTTATTAGACGCTTTTATCCAAAGCGACTTACAAATGAGGATGATTTCTAGTTGTGTCCTCTTTTGGAAGGCCAAACAAAGTAGTTTTGCTTTCACAACAAAACACATAGCGTAACACACGGCGAGCTAGAATGACGAACGGGCGGCGGGTTAGAGAACGGTGCGGCCGGCGGGCTTGAGAACGGTGCGGCCGGCGGATTCGACGAAGGAGCGGCCGGTGGGCTTGC
>NW_015541051.1:231482-236462 GCF_001515605.1 Sinocyclocheilus anshuiensis | reverse complement strand
GATATCGTCCTCTTTTGGAAGGCCAAACAAAGTAGTTTCGCTTTCACAACGAAACACACAGCTTCTTCACGACATGTCAGCGGCGGCAACAACAATACTACAGCGAGAATAAAAGTTACGCCTTTTTTCTTTGTAAATCTTCCCACATCATGACGTAGACGTGGGGGTGTGTCAGAATGAGCCGTTTTAGGAGTGCATGGTTGACTCTTAACTTTTATAAAGAATATCTCTTTGGATTTGAGACTTTAGTCTTTGCAACTTTACAGATCTTCTTTATGCACCAAGAGCTTGTAACACTCCAAAGAGAAAGGAAAAATTGAAATCGCATCATATGACCCATAAGCTAGAGCATCATAAGTAATTACAGAGCTGCTTTATTAGCTAAAAAACTTCTGGTTTGTATCCTACCCTGGCTTGATGCGAGTAGATACATCTTTTCTTTTTCTTCTACAGTTTCTGTCACCATATATCATGACATTTGTCTCCTATTGCAGCAGACACACTAGTTCAGGAGGCCTGTTGTTGTCTACAACATTAACAACCTCTGCCCTCAGCACATAGACACATAATGAAGTGTGTTTTCTCAGTCAGGTTACAATACATTGGTCCCTACGTCCCAGTGCCACATATTATGAGAATTCCCAGTTCCCAGCTTCGTTACTCTATCTTACCTCCCTCACCCTCCAATCCTGGGACCAGCAATTCCCAAAACTGCCTGTTAGCTACAATATCAATGCACAGTTTTTCATTGGCCCCTGGTGGCTCTGTCTTGCCGACGTGTACATCTGTACACACACATCGAGTAAGCAAGAGAGAAATTAAGGCGATTATGTGTGCTAAGACAATATAAATGACAAAGTAAGTGTATACAGTAAGAAGGCTTAAATGAGATGAAGATGTGTTTGAATGTACATTTACACTTGTGTTTGTGGGTGTGGCCCTCGGGACAGCCAGGCCGTCTTGAGGGCCTCAGGGGGCCAATGAAAGCAGTCTGCATGCTGTCTGTGTACGGTCTGTTCTCCAGTTGTGACAGGGAGCAAATCCTTAGGAGCACAATTAACCAGAGAAAGGGTGTGAATAAGACCACAAAGTCAAAGATGTACCTTTAGGATGTACAAGAAGTTCTGAAAGTTTCTGAAACAAGATTGAACCTTAGGTTGGCTGTAATTAAGACCAAAAAAAGATGTATTTTGGGAAAGACTGGATAAGCTTGGACAAGAAGGAATGGTGCTTCCAGGTGTGGAGAGAACCAAGACGTAATTAACAAAGACACTGAAAATGCCCACTAATGAGAATACACATAAATCTCAAGTGGGAAAGAGCGAGGGCAAACACTGCCCACTGGATTTGAGAGGTCGTCAAGGTGAATATCTCGGGAATACTTCCTCACCAGCCACTAAGACTCAAGTATACATGATGTTCCATAACCTTCACAAAACTCAGCGCACTAAATTACCTTGTCTATCCACAGCACATCTCCATCCACATCCAGGGCTTCTTCCCATGACCTACTTCCCCCCTCGTGTGGTACATTGTTGTGTGTTTGCGGCTGCTGAATGTGCCCTTCTTTTGTGGCTATTTGTGAGACCAGGGGGTTAAGACCCTTGTGTTCTCCCCAGTCTCCAAAACAGGCCTCTAAACAACCGCAGCAACAATAACAACAAAAAAAGCAAACGTTGATGGCAGCCGAACTAGGAAGCGGGCTGTGACGGCATTGCGCCAACACAGTGCCGCCTTTGTCAGCGCTCACATGACGTATTGTGTGGCACGACATCATCGCCTCCCAGCAGCTGTTGCCGATGGAAATGAGCATGACTGTCAGCCGTGCTGGATTGTGTAATGTTTTGGCATCAGGCACGATGACTCAATGCGTGTGTGAGTTTAGATTGGGTGACCATTTTTGCCAGAGTTTGTCTGGTTTTTATGTCTCAGGACATATGCTGACATTCGTTGACATTTTTCAGTCTTAGGCCAGATACATATTGTGCAAGTACCCAGACAGCAAATGTACGTCTCGCAGATGTCTGTTAAAGAGTGCTTCATTTGGAAAGCATCTGTAGTTTTCCATACAATGGAAGTCAACGGTAACCAAAACTGTTTGGTTACCAATGTTTGGTTCAAAGTATCTTCATTTGTGTTCTACAGAAGAATGAAAGTCAGACAAGTTTTGAGATGGCATGAGAGTGAGTAAATGATGACAGTATTTTCATTTTTGGGTGAACTATCACAAACACTTGGCCAACAAATGGTCTGGTTGAACATGAGTGTACTTGGGTTGATCTGGGAGTAATAAAGCTCAATAAGATTTACCTTCAGATAGATACATGTGACATTATCCTTATGTGTTATTACTGAGTCACTATAACTTTAGCTAACTTGCTTTTCTTCCAGCTGTTGCTCTGCCATGACAACAATTAAGAGAAAACCTTTGGTTACACTTTATTTTAAGGTCCAGTTCCAACTAACTATTACCTATGATTTTCGCCTCAATAAACTCCTAATTACTGCTAATTAATAGTTAGTAAGGTAGTTGTTAAGTTAAGGTATTGGGTAGGATTAAGGATGTAGAAAATGGTCATGCAGAATATGTGCTTTATAAGTACTAATAAACAGCCAATATGCTAGTAATATGCATGCTAATAAGCAACTAGTTAATAGTGAGAATTGGACCCTATACTAAAGTGCTACCAAACCTTTTTGATACGTGAAGAAGAAAACTGATTAAAAAAAAGAAGACATTTATGCTAATAAATGCTATATCGTTCCTTTTTGGCTAAATCAGGCTAGCATAGCAAGAAGTGTCTATATTCATGTGCTTGCGTAGAGCATGTTTCAGGCCCTTTAGCTGTTACTCTACACAAGTATGTGAATAAGACCACTTCTAGCTGTAGTTAACTCTTTTAGTACTGTATATGTTGTATCCATAGCATTGCCTCAAGGGGTGCTAATGGGTGCATTGGCATAAACTGTCTTACAGTATGTCGGTTTTCTGTATTAGGTCAACTATTGTCATGACAGAGCAACAGTTTGAAGATAATTTTTCTAAGCAAGTCAGTGTTTATGCTAGCTAGAGAAAAGTCTTCCCATTCATCCCAAAGGTGTTTAATGGGCTTCCCTAACTATTGCCACATAGCAAAGCTATAAAAGCTTTGTGTGAAGACACACAATTCCATAGAATGTCATTGTACTGTATACCATAGCATTAAGATTTGTCCTCACTGGAATAGACAAACCTATTAATTAAAATGGGGTGTATACATTTGGCCATGGTGAAATAAGGTGCATCACAGTTCGTCTAAAACAATATATGTGATAATATCTACTGATGACCTTCATTCTATAGATGATAACATTCTTGAAAAACAATCAAATAAGTTGTAGTCTGTCAGCTTTGCATACTTGCTTTGGATACTGGCATGTCATGAAATTGCATAAACCCAAACGCATACCTTACTTTCGCCTCTCCTTTAGATATCCCATGTTTTTTTTTGTCCTCCTTCCTCCATCCTTAATTGCCTATAAATGTCAGAGTCACTGAATCTCCAATGTTCTTCTACTAAATTAACCCATGTTCCCCCTAAACACACACACACACACTCACAATTAGCTCTCTTGCGCTGACTCAGAGTTGTTCATTAGTACGGATAAACACCCGGAATTAGAGGTAAAGCACAAAACACACCTGACAACATTTATTTGAGCAGATCATCCTCCCCCTGCCTTTCGCCGTGTGTGTGTGTGTGTGTGTGTGTGTGTGTGTGTGTGTGTGTGTGTGTGTGCTAAAGAGAGGAACAGAGAGTCACTTGGGAAATTAAGCCCAATGCATTCACTGTCTCACCTTGTTATTGTTGCTGTTGCTTGCATGCACGGTGGCAACCTGACTGTTTTTCTGAACTTAGCTTTCCAGATATTGCCCTATTCACCATTCAGTGACCTCCCATGTTGGCAGTCTCATTTAACAGGTGCAATTTACTGCTGAAGCAACTTAAACACATACACAATCAAGAAAACTATTTTATCAAGTTGTTTAAATTGTCATGAGGGTGCATCTCAATAAATTAGAATGTTGTGGAAAAGTTCATTTATTTCATACTTCAGTCTGTGTGCATTGAATTTATTTAATACACGAGTTTCACAATTTTAGTTGAATTACTGAAATAAATGAACTTTTCCATGACATTCTAATTTATTGAGATGCACCTGTACACAATGTCTGTACTGCAACAGATCGACGTGATGTGCCAAAACGAGGATGTTCCATTTAAAGTCAGCAAAGCTACACTTCAAAATTTAATTTGAAAAACAGTTTTCTGTTGTTTAGTGTAAATCTTGAACAAGGCACATCAAATAAGGCCAGTTATTGCCAATTACCTCATAACTACCACACTTATACATTCATATGTCACGAATCGACACACTGCAGTGCATCGAATTTCATAACTGCATTGAGGTTATAACTGCACCAAATGTAGGTATGTTCCAATGGAGTATCAGTTTCAATCTCTCTTTTGTGGTTCACTTCACTTTTGTATAATATCATGTCTCATAGAAGTGGCTCTAACCAAACTGAGGAACTCCAGTTTCAGAGTTTATACTTATTTTGGCAACTTGCTTCTTCATTAATTGAATTGTAGGATGATAAATTAACTCATAAATAAATAAAAACATTGATATGAGAACCTGAAGCAGTTTTATCAGAGAATGAATTATAATACAGTATATCTGTATTGGCACAGCCCTAATATCAAGAATTTAGATATATTTAAGCAACATTTTTAGTTACATCAAAGTCATGATTTTAGTTGTTCGTAGTTGTGTCTTATTTTAAAATGCATTTGATTGGACAAAAATCAACCAAAAGTTTTCCTGGAAGAGAAAGACTGTACATTTCAAATTTAAATATATAAGTAGTTCATCATATTTTCTGTTTATATATATATATATATATATATATATATTATATTAAAAATAATTTTTAAA
>NW_015541051.1:228644-231406 GCF_001515605.1 Sinocyclocheilus anshuiensis | reverse complement strand
TTTAAATTAAAGTAAATCAGTTTATCTTAGTCATTTTAAAGAGTACACTCAAATAGATTGTTTCTCAAAGTTAATAAAAATGGAGTACACTAAAAATGTCCTGCTAATTTCACTTAAAAATATAGGTTAAGTTACCTTAAATTTTAATTATAATCAAACTGGCTGTACATTTGACTTTAAATCTAGCTGAATCTTGTATAACTTAAAAATGAAGTTGAAATTAGTTACATTAATGAGTTAAAGTAATAGAAAAACATAGACTGCCACGACTTAGTGATCACATAATTTTTTACACTGCAAAGCCACAAAACTCTATTTTTGGAAAAACGTACATTTCTACAGAAACTTTAGTGGACATAAAGTGTAAAAGAAAGAAAGATGCAGGTGGTATCTTGTTTCCTAGGCAATGGCTGGTGCAGTCTGGGGGTTTCTTTTGCTTTACACCCTGTTCACAGCTGTGTGTGTGAGAGAACCTGCTGGAAAAGACACACACACACAAACACAGCAATAATGAGCATCTTAGTGAAAGATGGCTCCATAAGATGTAAGGACTGACAAACACGCTCTCTCTTCTTCTCACTCATGCTGTCTCTTCTCTGTCCTCTGTCACACAGTGGCTTCTCTCTTCTCCAATAGCGTTTCAATACTCTACTGTCACGCCTGCTGTATGGGGACCAGATCTTATTGTGCCGGCTTAAGATGCACACACTGAGAAAGAGGGTTTGTGTCAGAGGGAGAGAGTGAGTTAGAAATGAGAAAAGAGCCTATGATATCATTGCACAGGGAAGAGATGCGTTCCATTGTGATAAACTCTTGGCAGGAATACAATCTGAGATGTAATGCTTTGGGCCGGTCAGGTGTGCGTGTGCCGGCGTGTGTGTGTGTGTGTGTGTGTGCGTGCGAGTCAGTCCGTCCTATAAACACAATGTTTGTACTGTGGGGGTTTGTTGACAGATGGTCAGGCTACTCGTAGCTGCTGTGGAACAGACCCGTCTTTGTATCAAAAGAAAGAGAGCGATTGTCATTCTGTAACACTTTCACATCCATCCATCCATCTATCTCTCCATCCATCAACACTCAAGTCCTTTACCAAGTTTTATGGCGATAGGAATTTTCAGTGTGAATTAGAAATATTGGTTTTGAATGATCAGGTGAACAGACCCAAATCATGATTTGATCTCCTTAACATCTTGATTGTTTCTCTGATAGCAATGAGATTGATTGAGGACTACAGGTTAAGTCTCCTGAGAAAAAAAAACAAAACAAAACAGTAACCTCACATGTGTCTCTTCTAGAGTTTCAGAAGATACATTACCATTCAAAAGTTTGGGAATGGTAAGATTTTTTTAAATGATTTTGAAGAAAGTCTCTTATGCCCACCAAGACTGTATTTATTTGACAAAAAATATATATATAGTACAAAGCTGAATTTTCAGTCTTCAGTGTCACATCCTTCAGAAATCAATATGCTGATTTGGTGCTCATGAAACAGTTCATACTACAATCAATGTTGAAAACAGTTCTGCTTAATAATTTTATTTTTTTGGAAACCAGATTCTTTGATAAAGAGAATATTAAATAGAAGTCTTTTGTAACATTATTAATGTCTTTACTGTCATTTTTATCAGTTGAATGCATCATTGCTAAATGAATGTATTAATTAAAAAAAATTAAAAATTGACCCGAAGCTTTTGAAAACAATAGATTATATCAACATTGCTCAGATTTGCCAAGATACCAAAATATGCTATTATTATTCTTAAATATAATTATGTAAATGGGATCATTGAATTTTTTTCAGTGCCTAAACAAGACAATGTCTATATATTGTTTATTTCTATTTTTTTACAATTTCTGTTTTTTTATAAATATAAAATCTGAATACATTTTTGATAACACAATATTAATCATTCAAAGATAATGAGTAAATTTCCAGGAATCTTCTTTAAATCAGCGTTTTGTCGCTCACTTTGTAATATTTAGTGTTTGCGTGTGTTTCACACCTGTGTGAGACTCATGCTGTGCTACAAGCCTCCCTGTCCAGAGACACCACGGCAGTAAACAAGCATCAGTGTCCCTCAGCAGGAGAGGACAAACTGAGAGAGAAGGTGAGAAAGGGAGGGCAGAGATTCATTTTAGACAGTGATATGTTAAATTAGTAAGAAGAAAATCAAATACATATACTTGGCAACTTGTCTTGTCTTAAACCTCTCTTACTAGTTTGTTTGTACTTGCACAGTCCAAATTAATACTCAAAAATGTATGTACTTTCCCATCACCAGCAAACAGTTTGATAGTTGAATATTTAACACACATTATTCACTTTTTTTCAAACTGAGGGGTGATGACATGCTGTCCATAGACAATAAGTTGTATTATACGGCAAACACTTATATCAAACAATATAGCTATAAATAAATGTAATAATGCTTTAAGTAAATATACATCTGCAGGACAAATATAGGAGACAAAAGTATATAGTTAAAACAGGACATTTTCGTGTGTGTGTGTGTGCGCGCGTGTTTTTCTGTTTCAGTGTGTGTGTGTGTGTGTGTGTGTGTGTGTGTGACCGTGCCCTTCCAACAGAGTGCATTTTTACACCACCCATTTTTCTCACTGCCCTCCGAAAGCATAAGGACATTTGTACACGGGCTGAATTAAATGACTTTATAATCAGCATGAGATATGTACACAATAATAAAATCATCTGGAATTGAACTCCATTTAACTGAAACAAACTAAAGTTGACTTTGTGATCAATA
>NW_015541051.1:225288-228351 GCF_001515605.1 Sinocyclocheilus anshuiensis | reverse complement strand
TAAATTTCATATATATATATATATATATATATATATATATATGAAATCCCTAAATAAAAGTTTTTTTATTTATACTTTTTTAATATATTATATTTATTTATACGCTACCATTCCGAAGTCTAGGGACAGTACTTTTTTTTTCAAGAAATTAATACTTTTATTCAGCAGGGATGCATTAAAATCATCAAAATTAATAGTAAAGGTTTTTGCATTGTTAACAAAAATTATATTTAAAATAAATGGTGTTCAATTGCTGTTCTATGCTTTCTATTCTTTAAATAATTCTGAAAAAAAAACAAGTTTTCCACAAAAAGTATTAATCAACATAACTATTTTCAACACTGATAATAATAAAGAATGTTTCTTGAGCACCAAATCAGCATATTAGAATGATTTCTGAAGGATCATGTGACACTGAGGTCTGAAGTAATTTGCATCACAGGAATTACTTTTTTTTTTTTAACTTTGCGCTAATTTCATTTCGGCTTTTTTTTTTTTTAAATCAATAGTTTTAGTTTTACTTAGGAATGTGGCATGTGAAAAATTATGCACTATTAGAAATGTTGGTAAACCACCATTTGTTAAATGGCAAGTCATTAATACACCTGCAGATTTTGGGCCGTTTATGAATTCTGCAGCACGGTGTGCTTTGATCCTGCCTGCTGGTTTTGGCATTCCAGCAAGCTGGAGAGGAGAGGATCTGACCCCTCTCTCCCTCTTTCCCCTCATCTTTCTTTCTTTCTTTCCCTCCACTGCCCTTGTGCCGATGTGTCTTTAGGTTTGTGCTGGTCAGCACAACGTCTGTCCACCGTCTGGCTGAGTTCCGCTGTCAGTACAGTTCCAGAGGGTGTGTGTGTGTGTGTGTGTGTGTGTGTGTGTGTGTGTGCTGAGATTTGGCATGGTTGTCAGTGTTTCCCAAATGAGGAGAGGTGTGTATGTTTGGTTGGGGTTGTAGCGTGGGGAAAAGCTGAGGTAAGGTGGCTCAAGCCCAGGCCTTGTCTATAAATGACAAACACTCGTGTCTCTCTTTCTCACACACACACACACACACACACACACACACACACATACACAGAGAGTGTTTGCCCTTCCCTGTCTCTGATCAGTGGCAGAGTGCACAAGGGAGAAGGAAGAGGGCATGACAGCATCACTCACACTGAGTGAAAAGCACATGCTTTGCACACACACATATGAACGACTACCATGATGGGTTTTTCTAGCTCATACCAAATACAATGAGAAATGTGCTTTCCAAAGCATGTCATTGTGGATCAGTTACTTTTGTAAATACAAATCTAGTCACGCTTCTTACAATAGAGTTTGTTTCTAAACAGCTTCACAGTATTAAACAGAGAAGTAACCGAATCGGTGATGCCAACTTAATCAAATAAGACAAATAGACAAGTATGATGCATATGTACCATATACAATAATCCAAAAAGCACACTTTTCAAGTATAACATTTCACAATATGTTCAATTCATAATCTAGTCAATCAATTAATGTCTTAAAATAATGCTTGAAATAAACTATTTTTTTTACTTTAAAACATTGCTTCCGGCTAAAATATGAGTCCTCTCCTTCTCCAGTGAAAAAGCCATCTTAATCAAGAGAGAAATATGCAGATCAAGCACCATTTACAAGTGAAAACAGACTAAAACATTTCTGAACAATTATGTTGGTAGATTTTGATGGGAGAGGACAACAGGGGATGGACTTTTCACTGGAAGAAGCAATATTATGGATTATAGACTGGTATTTTTCTAAATGATCTATTTTGGCGATGAACCCAATTTACAATGCTTGCACAAAAATAATAAAATATTATTTGTAATGAAATTATGGAAGTACATGAAATACTTGTAGGCCTATGTTTTAGGAGGCATGTGTGATTAATAGGCTACACACAAATAGTGTTTACTGAGCACTTCTAATTTTGTCTTGTGTCTCAAAAGATATGCTTGCGATCCTCTTGTGGTGAAGTATAACTGCACATAGAATCATATGGAAGGAACTTGAACTCAAATGAAGTATATTTATGGTGTTTGCTTGGCTGTCAGAGCTGAGGGCTCTTTTTCACAGCACCTTTTAAAGAAAGAAAACAATACATTTGATGAAACAATAATGCACTTTTCCTCTGACACTAGAACACTTTACATATTCTTTACACATTTACATATTCTTTATTCTTTATTGGATATTTACACCTAAAAAGCATTATATATTTTTTATATCTATCGCACTGTGGAATATCTAGTCAAGCAGCACTAACATTGAAAAACTAACCCGTCTAGTGGAGCACAAAGACCATCTCACATACACGGTGTGTGTCTATACACACACACAGACTCCCCACGCTGTGGCGGCGGGTTGACAAGCCCGTCTGCCAAACAACTCAATTAAGCAGAAAAGAGTAGGAAAGAGAAAGAGATGGAACAGAGGAGAGAGGGATAGGGAGAGAAAGAGAAAAGCCTGTTCCCTGTCAGCTGCACAGCCGCCTCTGCAGGGCAAGAAGGGCAGGAACATGTCAGAGATAAAGAAGAGGAGAGAAGAAAAAAGGGAGGGGGTGAAAAGAGAAAGCTCTGTGATGTGTTAACTGGCATTCCGGACCCCAGGGCAGCGCTGGGGCACAGGTCAAACTAAGAGCCACTGGGTCATTGCCACACCAACAGGGACACCCGGCCCGAACAGTGTGTCTGTGTGTGAGAGAGAGATTGTGAATGTGTGTGTGTGTTTGCTCTTCTCTTCAGACTGGAGAGAAATCTCTCTGGCCCAAGAGTGTGTATGTATATTGCTCTTCACTGACTCTTATGAGAACTGAACCATGTCTATGTTTTTGCTTTGAATGCAAATCCCCTGTAGAATTTTATTTCTTAACACTAAGGTATTTAAATGCAGTATGCAGTTTTTGGCTGTATAGAAAATAGTTGGACACTTTAGTCAGACATTTTATTTTATATTATATTATATTATATTATATTATTATACTTTCTCACACAGAACAACCTCCTGGACAGCAACCAATCTGGCTTCAGAAGTGGACATTCGACCGAGACTGCCTTG
>NW_015541051.1:213660-224792 GCF_001515605.1 Sinocyclocheilus anshuiensis | reverse complement strand
TATTATTGTGCCATCTCAAAGAGGCACAAAATCACTTTCACAGACTTTTTCATAACTGTTCCCTCCTGGTGGAATGACCTGCCCAAATCAATCCGAGCAGCTGAGTTCTTAACCATCTTCAAGAAACGACTAAAAACACATCTGTTCCACCTTTATTTGACCCTCTAACTCTAGCACTTTCTATTCTATTTTAATTCTACTTTATCTATATTTATTAAAATAAAAAAAAAACACTAGCTTTCATTCTGTCTACTTGTATTTCTTTGTGTGTGTGTGTGTGTGTATATATGTGTGTGTGTGTGTATAATATATATATATGTGTGTATATATATATATATATATATATACTGTATATAGACCTTGCTACGTGTACTGCGTTAGGCTAACCGAGACTTGTCATTTGCACTTATATATTGTTGCTCTTTTGTTCGTTTTGACTGCTTTTATTGTCCTCATTTGTAAGTCGCTTTGGATAAAAGCGTCTGCTAAATGACTAAATGTAAATGTAAATATTTTTAATTATAAGTATTTCTACCATTCTAAATGATGCAATGAAAAACTATATTACAAAATGTAGAAAACAAAGTATTTAGACACTTTCTGGTTGTCATATGCCATTGAAACATTTATATATTTAATGTAAAGAGCATCACCAGTAGTTATATGCTTCAGGACACCTGTGTGAACTTGAGGGGAACTAACTTGGAAAGCACTAAAATGAACTTGAGACTAGAGAGCTAAAACTATTTAGTTCTGAAAAAATGTCTGCCATCATTTGTTTGCAGATGCCACTTGATTTTATATTTTGTTAGGTAATGCAATCAAATTATTACATTTTTTGGTTTAAATGTCCAAATTATTTTCATTATTATTTTTGTAGCAGACCAGATTTAATAGGCATAAACTGAAGGAATACAACATGTCTGGTTGGTGATGTTTCAGATATCTTTGGCAAGACATTGAACTCTCTTTTCTAATGTCTGAATGAGTGTGTTTGACTGCTGGGATCTGGTTTGTTCCCATGCCACACCACCCTGAAGCACTCACAGTCCTTAGGAGAATAAGGGTAATGATACGCGGTTATGGAAGCCAATAAAACTGTGTGTGTGTGACAGAGAGAGGGTGTGAGAGGATCGGCGGGTTAATGGCATAGGTCATTACTGGGCCCAGTAAAGTGTGTGTACTGGGCTGATCTGGCCTGGAGAACAGTAGGCAAGAATTTGGGGTGGAGAGGGAGGCAGGGAGGGTGGAATGGATGGATGGGGGAATACAGGAGTTTTAATGCTCGAGGAGATAAATAAGAGGGGTGGGAAGAGGAGAGGGGTCCCCTGTTCCACCCCTCCCTCCCACTCTCTCTTTCATTCACATGTTCCAATTTATGTCTCAGCATTTCCTATCTCCAAGACTCCCCACGTTGAGAAGACAGAGAGGGAGAGAGCAGAAGAGAGAAAAGGTTTGAAGATGATTTTGAAAAGATTCTTAAATAATACTAAGAAAAGCATGAAAAGTGTGTAAAAATCATGTTTGATTTAAATTATTGGTGTAAATAAAAAAAATTAAGTTAAATAATTTTATTTTAAACCAATTATTTAATTTGAAATCATTAAATTACTCAAAAGAACCACTAGCAAAAAAGTACCATGGGCATGTGCTTGGGGCTTGTGGCATATTGTTCTTTGAAAAGTACCATGTAAATACCCAAATGACTAAAACAGGCTAATGATTTGAAACTGATTTTCTTTGCCTTTCTTTTGCATTCAAAAGATTGAATGTATTATATTAGATAATACTTTATTAGCCTTCATCAAGAAGTCATTAAGAAAAACACACACACACAAATTATATATATATATATATATATATATATATAAACAGATTATTGGAGTATATTTTACAATAAAATTTAATTTTTTAGTCTTTCAACTTTAAAATTTCCCATTTAATTTTGTGTGTTACTTTCGGTTTCTCAAAATTTATTTGTGAAATATACTAGCAATTTCCGAGTGAAAATTATTTCTACACCAATCCTTGTTTTTTTTTTTCCAGTGTGGTGGTTGCCAGGGAGTTGTTAAAGTCTTCTGCATGATTACTAGGGTGTTGCTTTGCGTTTGCTAGCGTGTACTGGGTGGTTGCTTACTGGCTCATGGTAAATGAACCCACGCCAAGTTTCTTTTGTAATCAATAAGTCTAACTACCAACCTATGCAATAATTGTACATTTCTCCTTAGCTGCAACATTTAAGTTTGTAACACAAATGGTGTTACACGTCAAAGTTTACTACTTGAATGTAGCAAGGATGAGCAATAGTAATAGTGATGCTTACCTTAGTGAATATAAAAACAGTCCTCTGCTCCTCACTTCAGAAAATATATCAGTTTTTATCTATGTGTGTGGTGTGTTTTGTGTTGGTGTGTGTGATATATCGATGACTCTCTAACCCTTCAAAAGTCACAAAGAGGTTGGTGTTATTTTGGCCGGGTTGCTGGAATAAAGAACCTGAAGAGGAGAGAGATAAATCCTGGGACATGTGCAGAGGCTCTGAAAGGAGGAGTGGAGATCTTCTCACACTCATCTTTTCACCAATAGCTAAGGATGGATGGCCCTCAATCAGTCTTAAACTTGCCCTGACACACAACCTGCCCCGACACACACACACACACGCACACACACACACACACACACACACACACACACACACACGTTTAGCTAGACTTCTGTTGTTATTAAATAAAGCAATTAAATAAAATATTAAAATACATTTTTAAATAAAAAATAAAAAAAAGTTTTTTGTATTAATTATTTTATTATTTATGAACCACTTTTCCTGTGTAAGCGTGTCCAAAAAGAAGTTTTTTTTTTAGTTCAGTAAACTTATTTCAGCACCAAAGCATTAATAAACACTTGTTAATATCAGTAGAAATAAAGCAAAACATGATTTTAGAGCCTGCAAATAATGAAGATCACTGCATTTTCCATTATAATTAGATTTTCAACATGTATTGCTTTATTTGTGAGGACATTTTTTATTACTTGGTCCTCACAAGTATGCACACACATTCTCTTACATACTTGATTGGTTTTACCAACATTTCCCTCTCATTAAAAAGTTAATGAAACAGATCGATTAGCCTGAGCATTTGTGAATTCACTGTACAGAGGTCAGTTTTTCTCTCTCCAACACACACACACACACACACACACATTCTCACACAGTGGTTAGACAGGCCATATATCAGTGAGGTATACCAGCACACATTGGCATTTAGTGGAGAACAATAGGACACCCCGTTCTATTTTCTCTTCTTTTGTCTCATTTTGTTTAGGCTGGATTTAGCTCCACTGATGAGCTGAAGAATTAACACAAAGAGAGAGCAGACCCCTACATCCTTCTCACAATACGCCCACCATCATCAGAGAGAAAGTTATCACCTTAGGAGAGAAGGACAGGGGAAGATGGCTTTAAGAAAAGCACTGAAGTGAGGTAAAATTAGTGAGGTAATCTCTTCAAGTTGTCAGCGGACATAAGGCAGCTATATGTAAATGTAAGAGGTGGCAAGTTAAAGTGTGTGTGTGAGTCCTTGCAAAGTGAAGGGTTTTAAATCGGGGCGTCTTACTTTGATCTTTCCTACTTCTCTGTCCAACCTCTCCCCCCTCTGTACTTCTTTTTCTTTTTTTTACCTCCTTGTAAGAAAATCAAGGCCTATTAACCCTAATCTCACTTAATGGCATCTATCTCTCCTTAACCATTCGAAGAATTTGAGAGAAGTACTGCTGTAATGAGCTAATGACTTACTCTTTCACTCTCTCTCTCTTTCTGCTCTTGACGCCCCCTCATCTGCCCTCCATGCTAATGATTTGATCATCATTTCCAATGGTTGAAAACCCTGATCATGAGCACATGCCCCATGTTTAATGAATGGGATTGTCTTTATTTCTGCTTATATCAATGCAATACTGTGACATTTTGTTGCATGCGGGGGATATATAGTGACATTGATAATCAGCTATTGAATGAGGAAGCAAATGAACAAGTGAGCCAACAAACAGAAGGCCTAATGATCCTCGTCACAGGTGGCACACCGGACATACCCAGGGTAAGACTGATTGTAAAACATACAAACGGTGTAATTATCTCCTTTTCCAAACTATTGACACTTTCTTTTAGCCTCCCTCTAAACGTGAGAGGAAGGAAGAGACGTAAACAGAAAGCATGTTGTTCACATGGAGAGCAGGAGGTGAGAACATAGAATCTCCTGTTTGTCTGGCAGGGGTGAGAGGAGGGTAAGAAGGTGGCAGCACCCGGTCCCGGTGAATGGTATCATGGCATCCATGCGCACATACTCGTAGGCTCAGACAGGAAAGAGAATTTAAAGAGCAATCGCAATGCCAGGCACCTGCAGGGCAACAGAACACAACCTGCCAGTGTGTTGGGGTGTGTGGAAGTGTGTGTGCCTCTAGCTGACCTATAAAAGACAGCCTGTGATGGATTAGAGCTGGGATGTTCGTCAGCTGTACGTTTGTGAACGTGTGTGTGAAAAGAAATGGCAACAGAAAAGGGGGAGGGCGAGAAGAGAGGCCGAAAGGGACACCTGCTCTGACAGAGACAGAGAGAAGAGATGAAAAAGAGAGGGAAAGAAAGAACCTGGTGTCCACCCGCAACACCGCCCCCCTCCCGCTCTCGCCGTCCTTCCTTCCAGCTTGTGGGGGGTTGAATGAGGTGGCGCGGTGCCGGGGGGCTCACATCCGTACCCCCTGCCCCCAGCGCCCATTGCCTCCGTGGGTTTCATGGCGAGGCTGGAGCAGGTCAGGGACCGGTGGAGCCAGGCAGGGGGGGAGATGAGGGCTGTCTTTGTGGGGGTCAGTGTGTGCTCCGTCTGGGCCAAGCCGGCGAGCTTGGGCTGGGTCTCTGGAGCTGCACCTGGGGGTTCAATCAGCTCATTCACACCAAGCCTGTTTCCTGTAGTTACCAGTAAAACGCCTGGCTGAGGTGGTGTTCACTTGGCACCACTGGGGTTCCCATCTCTGAGACACACATGCATGATAACTTAATGCAACTATACAAAAATCCGTTTCAACTGCACTCATGCCACACTAAAAGGGGTAAACAATATATTTGAAGCTTAAAGGAGTAGTTCACTTCCAGAACAAAAATTTACAGATAACGTTCTCACCCCTTGTCATCCAAGATGCTCATGTCTTTCCGTATTCAGTCGTAAAGAAATTGTTTTTTGAGGAAAACATTTCAGGAATTGTCTCCATAGTGGACTTCTATGGTGCCCGCAAATTTGAACTTCCAAAATGCAGTTTAAATGCAGCTTTAAACGGCTCTAAACGATCCCAGCCGAAGAAGGGTCTTATCTAGCAAAACGATCAGTCATTTTCTACAAAATTTTTTACAATTATATACTTTTTAACCTGAAATGCTCGTCTTGTCTAGCTCTACGTGAACTCTGTGCATTCCGGTTCATGACAGTTTGGGTATGTCGAAAAACTGCCATCTTATTTTTTCCTCCAATTTCAAAATCGTCCTAAATCGTCCTACATCGCTGTTTTACCTTTTTATATATATAAAGGGAATTTGATCGTCTTTGCATGTTCACTTTTTAAACACTGGTTGGTACTTCTGCTGCGATGTAGGATGATTTTGAAGTTGGAGGAGAAAATGAGATGGAAGTTTTTCGACCTACCCTAACTGTTTCAAACGGGACTGCACAGAGTACGCATGCGCATTGCAGAGCTACACAAAACGAGCGTTTGAGGTTAAAAAGTATATACACTTTTATTTATTTCTTTTGAAAATGACCAATCGTTTCACTAGATAAGACCCTTCTTCTTCGGCTGGGATCGTTTAGAGCCCTTTGAAGCTGCATTGAAACTGCATTTTGGAAGTTCAAACTCGCGGGCACCATAGAAGTACATTGTGGAGATAATTCCTGAAATGTTTTCCTCAAAAACATCATTTCTTTACGACTGAAGAAAGAAAGACATGAACATCTTGGATGACAACACTTGGATGACAAATTTACATTATCTGTAAATGTTTGTTCTGGAAGTGAACTACTTTAATATCTTTGTATCACGTCTGGATTGCTGTAAATTATATGGTTTTCTGTTCAGTGAGGGATGAATCAAGATCACTGACAGTTGATGATGCATCTTGCCATTTTGAATGTACGCAAATGCAAATGAGATTATGTAGCGTCAGCAAATAGACAGAGTGTCCATGGATCCATAACAACATGTCTTAAAGGGGTCATATGATGTTGCTAAAAAGAACATTATTTTGTGTATTTGGTGTAATGAAATGTGTTTATGCGGTTTAAGGTTCAAAAAACACATTATTTTCCACATACTGTACATTATTGTTTCTCCTCTATGCCCCGACTTTCTGAAACACGTCGATTTTTACAAAGCTCATCGGTCTGAAAAGCGAGGTGTGCTGTGATTGGCCAGCTATCCAGTGCGTTGTGATTGGCCGAATACCTCAAGCGTGTGAGGGAAATGTTATGCCCTTACCATACTGTGATGCCGTCAGGCTGGAGCGACGACACAAAAACATTAAAACCCATTATAATCGAGGCATTTATTGCATGCAGTGGGGACATAATTACGGATTATAATGACTTATACTGTGTTTTTACGCGTTGCATTGCGTTGCATCGCGTCGCATCGCATCGTGTAAACATAAAACCATGTCTGCATTAGTGATCGGAGAAATGACAAACAATAAGCGCTTCTCTACACTGTTCAAAACTCGCGTTTGAATCATCAGTGGCAAATTCTTTAAATATTAAAACGTACTTACAGTCTGTGAGTCAGAACAGCCGGCATTGTAGTCTACTCTACCAGGATCAGGAAACAGTCCTCCATAAAATACGCTGCACACATCTGCATATTTGGGTTGAACTGTTCTGGAACAGTGTTGTAAATACAACTTAACCACTGATTTCTAGTCGTTTCCTCTTTTGGAAGGCCAAACAAAGTATTTTTGCTTTCGCAACAAAACACACAGCGTCTTCACAACATGGCGGAGGCGGTGGCAGCAACAATAAAGTTACGCCTTCTTTCTTTGTGTGAACATTTGGGTGGTGTTATGCAAATCTTCCCACATCGTGACGTAGACATGTGGGGGCGTGTTTAAACAAGGTGTTTTAGGAGGGCGTGGACGAGTCTTAACTTTTATAAAGAATATCTCTTTGGATTTGAGACTTTAGTCTTTGCAACTTTACAGACCTTCTTTATGCACCAAGAGCTTGTAACACTCCAAAGAGAAAGGAAAACTTGAAATCGCATCATATGACCACTTAAATTTAATCTTACATAGTATAAAAAGTCCTAAATGTTGCTGTGCATGAAAATCAACAATAATTTAGTGTGTCATTTGCACAGCAGTAAGTTTTACTTTCTTAAATTAATCAATGTATTTATTTATACATTTTTCATATTGCTGATTACAACTGCTGTTAAAAAATAATCATGTAATATATACTGTATAGCCCCAATCACCATTAATATCAAAGATGTAGTGTTAAAACCTCACTACATGAAACTTGTATAAAATGTATTTTTATTTTAATTATTTGCATTAAAGAGTCTTAAAATGTTGTACATTTCATTCTCTTAAACCTTCAGATACCCTGTGGAATATAACAAACTGGTAATATTGGCTTTAGTCCCAGTCACTTTCATTGTGTAAAAAAGAGATGCCAGGACATTCTGGAAAATAGCTGATTTTGTGTTTCACAGAAGACGAAAAACCTGACCCCTGATGAAAAAAAATTAGAACAATGTGAGAGTGAATAAATTATCAATCTTTAGGCCTTTCTGTAATTTAAAAAAATTCAAAGTTACTGTCTTACAAATGCATATTATCGACCACCCATTTTGCAACAAATTCCTCACTCCATTTCCTTTTTTCTTGAGTTTATGCGAAGGGCATACAAGAACAAGGATCCTGCAGCACAAAGGCAAAATGGGTCACCAGTGGGAACACAATGTCTCACTGACAGACACCTGAGCTTAATTACCCAGAAACAAAACCACAAACAACAAGAAAACATTGGGCATAAAGGACTACCTGTGCTAACTTTGACAGCTTGCACTGCTAACTCTTTTTCATGATTTGGAAGGTCACAACACACAAGCTGATGCAAAAATCAGTAACATTGAAATGGAGAAGGTCTGCTTCCATATTCATTACCAGACCATGGATGCCGAGAAACGTCTGCTAAATGCCGAGCGTGATATTTCAACCGCCGGCTGGCCAGCCCTTCGCCAGCTTGTGTCCGTACTGCACGTACTGCGGAGCTGTCTCGCACACCAACAAACCTGCATAAAGAAAAGTTCTAATGAGAAATTAACAGATGTCACAACTTTATTCTCTCTTTCTCTCCCCTGGAGGGAAGCAGGTGTGGAGGGCAAGACTGGAGGGCCTCAAACGATTCACGTTCACTTTCACGAATGTGTATCTGGTGGAGATGCTGTAAAAAAGTTGACGTGGGGGAGGTGAGCTGTCTAGAGCTTCAGAGCGCTGCGAACCCCACTTGACGTGTTGCTCTGGGCTGGCGGCCATGGATATGAGAAGATTACAAGCTGTTAATAGGGCGGAACCAATGAGCTGAAGGCTGGGTATTGTAACTCCCAGCATGCTCTGGGAAAGGTTGGCCTGGACAGAACGGTTGGCTTCTCAGATGGATGAGACGAGGCGAAGAGTCACCCCATGGGCCTTTTGTCAAGTTGCCCGAAGAACAGTTGACACAACAGATTCAAAATCATACACAGTCGCTGATGTCCAGAAAGTGCTGGGGATCGCTCTTAAAACGCACGCTCTGAAGCGGTCCTGCTGAGGACACACTGATTATAGCTGTCACGGGCTACTCAGTGCCAGCTGCCGTGTGTGTCACATTTCACTAATAAGAGCACTCACTTTGACACGTCACATTGAACATATGCATTGCAGAATGCCGTGCCAAAAGGCTTCATGTAAAAAAAAAAAAAAGAGTAAAGCTTTTGTGAGGCAGAATTCCATTTCATGGTTTTTAAAGTTTTCTTCACCTTTTTGTTGATCTCTTTACGGCACTGATTTAGGAATAAATGCAAAGACCGTTGAGTTTTGTCAGTTCGCTTCATCATTCATTTCTTTATTGATTTTGACATGTAAATTGTGCGGGTGAAGTAACTATTTCAAGGATAGCTCCTGCCCCAACATTTGTTTTGCTTTCTACTGACACTTCTATATCTCCAATCCACATTATTGCAAGGCTACTGTTAGATTGATATACTCATCAATATTCAGGCAGTATTCATTTTTGTATGTTAGGGTTGTGCAAAATTAAAGAACTGACTCCATTTCAGTTCATGGGTGAACTTTGAGGGGTCCCTCCCAGTATGGTCAAATTGTCCCCCCAGTATTTGATTTTCTTGATGCTGCTCTGCTACATTTCATTACACAACTTTCTGTTTGTTAATATTTAGGATGGTCTGTTTCATCGGTCTAATAGCGCTAATCAAAATGATTGAGATAGACAGGCAAATTAAAGAAGGTGAGCTTTACTGTTCATGGAAACCAAAGATGAATTCCAGTGCAACTCTTCAGTTTTAACAGATTGTGAGGTAAGATGTAAGTAGCTAAGCATTTAATATTGGACAGCTGTTTTAAGATAGAAATGTCAAACAACCCACAGTAATTTCCATGCAAACTATTTTTTTTTTTTGCCAAATTTCGCCGTTTTCATTTGAAAATATAGGCAATTTATGTTTTAAATGCTTCATGTAATAAATTAATGTGACAAGAAACGTGAACTGAGACATTTTCATGTTTTAAAATAAAATATTACTCACAAATAATTCAAACGGGTAAAATAAAATATTATTTACAAATAGTTGAAATGGGTTACTTTACAATAAATTCTACTTCTTTTTCCTACTTTTTTTGTTTATTCTCTTAAACCCCTTTAAATTCCCCTCTTCAAGAACTGTTTTGATGAAAAAAAGTAAATTGGTATCTAAATGTATTGAGGCAGAAAATGAATTCATGCTGCAGAACTTGTCACCCATATTCACACCATGTTGTTCCACTCAGTTTAATGTTTTTTTTTACTCACTTTCCTTTAAGAGTTGTCAAGCAGCTAGATTAAAAAGGAACAACAAACTAGAAATCAAAATATATTTGATTTCCGAAAAATATCCGACTTCAGTGCAGATTTCATGAAGTTATTGAAATGAAGTATTATAAACACTTTTTGAGATTCCAGTCTTTTTTCCATTCAGTTGATAGCTACCCAGTGCCAATACCGAGATGGGCTTATTAGCTTTAAAAAAGACTTCAGAGTGAACTTCCTATCCAGGGAAAGGGAAGGCTCATGGGATATGATAGATGAGCTGACAGGGCATTAGGTTTAAAAAGAAGACAAGGAATAACTCATTGACTAGCTGAACAGGCAACAAGACAACACGAAAAGGAACAAGCCACACACACACACACACACACACACACACACACACACACACAGTCACTCACGCCCACAGTCAAGATCACAGGCTAAAGGGCAGAAAGTCACCAGTGGTAAAAAGGTTACAGGGAAAAAAAAATTAACCAGACAAAGATTCTAAACTCATGCTACAGGCAAGGCTTCCAATGTTCCATTGTTTGAATATAGCATGTGTACAGAGTAAATTACCTAATTTAGCTTTCCGGTGTTGAATGTTAACTATAGCACCGTTCTGCCCTCCATTGAGGCAGCGCAGGCCTGATAAAGGATGGATTCTCAGACGCTTGTCGAGGCGGTTGAAAATGAGTGAAGATAAATGAGAGAAAAGAAGAGTCAGGCAACCCATGCAAACCGAGAGCGGAACACCTCTATCACCCAACCATCCATCAACCGCCCTGACACATGCACACACAACATCTAAATGCAGCAATACAGAGCATGAATGAAAGCATGTGTGTATGTGTGTGTGTGTGTGTGTGTGTGTGTGTGACAACAGAAGTGGGCAGAGAAAGTTTCTTACTTCTTAAAGTCACTAATATGATTTTGTGCTGCAGAAGGACAGAGAATGAGAGTGTGTTCCCAGTGGATTGAAGCAGAGAGACATATGCCAGAACAGGATCAGATTGCAGGACAAAGTCATTC
>NW_015541051.1:208517-212362 GCF_001515605.1 Sinocyclocheilus anshuiensis | reverse complement strand
TGATGTAGAGATGATCGAGCACACACACACACACACACACACACACACACACACACACACTTCGTTTTTCTGAAAGAAGGAACACTGCTCATAAGATCATTTCTCTGAAAAGGTTCAGCTGGACAGCAACAAAGCCACAAACAAAAGGTCCAGCAGCCACAAACCCTCATTGGCCTGCGGAGCTCCCATGGTGCTCTTTGATGTTAAGTTGTCCAGGCCCTGTCCTCTTTTCAGCGCATCCACACTCGGCCAGTCATGAATATCCAAGAGTTCAGCCCCTTATAGGATTATCCGCTCTTTCTTTAACCGCTCAAACATTTCTAATGCACATCTTTCTATCTATTTTACACTCCTTTGACTCTAGTTTCTTTCTCTCGGTTTCTCTGTTCCATCTGTCTTAGTCTCTTTCAGTAAACACATTGATCCACCCTGTATGGGAGTGCACTGGCTTTAAAATCATAGACTTGTAGGTATACACAGCACCCCAGCTCATGACCTGCAAACAAACACACAAATGCGCATACATGCTGTCTCTCTCACTCTCGCTCACTCCCAATTGCCCAATAGCAATAGAGACAATTTGAAAAAACCTTGTCTCACTTTAAAACCTTGATATTCGTTGGCCACGCTCTAATGAAAATATTTTTGTTTTGTTTTGTTTTGTTTTGTTTTGCTTTGCTTTGTTTTCAAAATGCTGGGTTTAGATTATTAGGTCATTTTTTTAGGTAATTTTTTAGGTACTTTTATAGGGTTATTTTTATTATTTTATAATGTTACAAATATAAGAACTATGTTGTCACATCAATGTTATACTAATGTTTGGATTTTTTTTGTATTTAACATTAATACAAAAAAGACAAACTTTTTTTTTAAGGTGCTACATGTGGTAACATCTAAACTAATTGACTTTCCCTCACCAAAAATATTAAATTTAATACATTACACCAAAAAAAGTTATAAATAGTTCCTTAACATAACAAATTCAGGTTACCAATTTGTTTATAGAGATGTCTTGTCCCCATCTTGTTCCACAAAAAAAAAAAAATAATTTTAAATAAATGTATAGGAATACTAAATTGGGATGTAAATGATGAATGTACTGAAAAGAAAAGAAAGTTTATATATGCAGTAGAATGTATCACCCACATTCATGCCAGTCTTGTTTCACTCAATGTTTTTTACTCACTTTCCTTCATGTGATGATTACATGATTGATTAATCATGCAATCATCACAGAAAATTAATGAATCTCAACAAACTCAAATCAAGAATAATACAATGTCTTTTACATGGAGTTGTTCTCGACTCCATGGGGTGTGTTACATAAGGATGAACAGATGATGGAGGGTGAGATAAACACTCGTCCCAGGAGAGGTGTGGTCTCATATGGCCACTGTATGAGTTCCTCAAATCATCCGTCTGCTCCTCCTCTAAAATGCACTTTTTGGAATGATTATGTGATAAATGACTGACACTCACTATAACGATGATGGATCAATGAAACTGAGAGACAGAAGAACACTTTTTAGGATTGAGGGAGACAGAGTGGATAACTTTACTTCTCCCCATCTCTCTTTCTTGATATTTTCTATTGTCCCACAATGCTACAGATGCACTTCATTTATTTGTTTATTTTGGATCTTCTGTTTTCCACATTACTTGTGTTTTTCCACCACCTTTGATGCATCTCTTCAATCCTCTCGCTCTAATCCTTTGGGCTAACAAGGCCCAGTGTTTGCGTCTGAATGGCCCAACATCTGTGCAGAATCAGAGGATTTAAAAATGGCTTTAAGATCTGAGTTTAAAACCACCACACATAAATATTAAACACTAAACACAATCTGTGAAAATGCTATGCATGAGACTGCTGTACTTTGGTTAAATATTAGCTATCTATTTAAAAGGTTTCATTCATAGCCAAGCTATATACTTTTTCTAAACACTGTTACATTATATAATGCAACAGATTACATTCAGTTAATTTACACTGACATCACATTTGATTGATCTGCTATGCAATGATCTGTATGCAGTGACCTATTAAAGTAGGCTTGATATTGGCACTTTTAGTTCTATCATTGGACTTATGACACTTACTTATGTAGATTTATTAATTAAGGCCTATTAGTATCTCTAAATATGTGTCAGTAAGTCAGTGAGTGAGAGGAGACCTTAGTTAAGGTGGATTGTGTTCAGTCAGTGGCTCTGCGGGGGAGGTGCTGCTCTGATTAATTTGGAAACGTGATAGCGTGTAATTCTCATTACCTCTCGGAGTAATTGCATTTTACGCGGAGCAAATGGGTGAGGTGGCTGAAAATTACTAACAAGCAGATGTTAGTGAAGGAAGACAAGACATCAGCAGCCTGTTTGCTTTCATGGAGCTCAGTCTGGGGTCGAAATTACTATTACACTGACTGCTGCTAGGTGGGTGCAATACTGAAACTTTTTTTCACTGAAACTTTAAAAAACTTACATAGGTTTGTTGATGTACATGAGTCATTTTTGTTTGATTTAAACTATTCAGTTGGCATGATGTTATTAAACTGCCCAAAATGCATCCAGGATAATTCGGCAAATAAACAATGTAAATTAAACAGTAAATAAATAAACTATCTTCTATAATCAGCTAACGTTTATCCATAAAATAAAAATTACACTGTTAAAAATTTCCTGTAGAAATTACAGTAACTTACTGGCAGCAGTTCGCCAGTAACTTACTGTAAATTAAACTTACAGTAAAAGTACTGTATTAATAATTACAGTACCATTTAACTTGCTGTAAATGTATTTACAGTATGTATACTGTACTTTTAGTTTTTACTGTAAAATATACAGTAATTTTATGGTCTTTTCTTCAGTAACGTATTGAAATACAAGAAAAAATTGTTTTTAATTATTTTATGAAAATAAGCAATGACAACTGTGTAACTTTTAATTTTTTAAATTGTTAAATTGTAATCCTTGCAATAACATTTTAATATTTTCACAGATTCAGTTAAAACTCAAACAAAACATTGTTACAAACTATTATATATATTACATACTATTCTAACTATTATAAGTAAAATTCTTAAAATTTATCCTAAGCACAACATACTATGATAATAGTGAATAGTGACGATAGTGAATCTTCAAAAAGAACTCAAACTTTTGTTACACACAAGAAGCATGGACTATTTTTTTCAAAGCTGCCAGCTGAAATCCACAAACTCCTTAATGAAGGAGGACACATGAGGGTTCAGGCCAGAGTTTCTCCTTTGCACCATCTTCCCACTTCCTTTGCTGATCTGGAATTTTGCAGAGCACTTGCTGTTGACAGAACTGATCCTCGCAATGAACCTTAACATAAAAGAAATAATCATTAGACCATTTCATTTTCTTTTGTAAAGACTTTTTAAAGCATTAGTTCAGCCAAAATGAAAATCTTATGTTGTTAAAAACCCATAAAACATTTTCAGAACACAAATGAAAATTAATATTCTCTCTTAATTTTTGTCTATCCAGGCAACCAAATTCTTTTAGCTTCAAAAGGTGCATAAAGACATTGTTAAAATAATCCATATGATTCGAGTGGTTTAAGACACCTAATTGGTTCTCAAGCATGTTTGAGATTCTGTTTACTACATTTGATGTACTCTATGTATTTGGATGATTAATGTTTGTATGTGAATAAAAGCTTTAGGATAAATTTTCTGTCTTTATGCACTTTTTGAACTGGAATATTTTGGTTGAGTGTACTTATTTATTTAAAATATCTTCATTTGTGTTCCAAAGATGAACGAAAGTCTTACGTGTTTGTAACAACATGAGAGTGAGTAAATGACGACAGAAGTTTCAGTTTTGAG
>NW_015541051.1:178809-207794 GCF_001515605.1 Sinocyclocheilus anshuiensis | reverse complement strand
TGCTGAAAATTACTAACAAGCAGATGTTAGTGAAGGAAGACAAGACATCAGCAGCCTGTTTGCTTTCATGGAGCTCAGTCTGGGGTCGAAATTACTATTACACTGACTGCTGCTAGGTGGGTGCAATACTGAAACTTTTTTTCACTGAAACTTTAAAAAACTTACATAGGTTTGTTGATGTACATGAGTCATTTTTGTTTGATTTAAACTATTCAGTTGGCATGATGTTATTAAACTGCCCAAAATGCATCCAGGATAATTCGGCAAATAAACAATGTAAATTAAACAGAAACTATCTTCACTATCTTCTATAATCAGCTAACGTTTATCCATAAAATAAAAATTACACTGTTAAAAATTAATTACAGAAATTACAGTAACTTACTGGCAGCAGTTCGCCAGTAACTTACTGTAAATTAAACTTGCAGTAAAAATACTGTATTAATATTTACAGTACAATTTAACTTGCTGTAAATGTATTTACAGTATGTATACTGTACTTTTAGTTTTTACTGTAAAATATACAGTAATTGTATGGTCTTTTCTTCAATTGAAATTTGAAATACAAGAAAAAAAAATATTACATTATTTTATGAAAATAAGCAATGACAACTGTGTAATTTTTTTTTTTTTAAATTGTTAAATTGTAATCCTTGCAATAACATTTTAATATTTTCACAGATTCAGTTAAAACTCAAACAAAACATTGTTACAAACTATTAACGATAGTGAAGCTTCAAAAAGACCTCAAACTTTTGTTACACACAAGAAGCATGGACTATTTTTTTCAAAGCTGCCAGCTGAAATCCACAAACTCTTTAATGAAGGAGGACACACGAGGGTTCAGGCCAGAGTTTCTCCTTTGCACCATCTTCCCACTTCCTTTGCTGATCTGGAATTTTGCAGAGCACTTGCTGTTGACAGAACTGATCCTCGCAATGAACCTTAACATAAAATAATATATGTCGATGTTGGAGCCTTTCTGATTAGTTCAAAGAGATAGTTCACCCAAAAATGACAATTCTATCATCATTTACTAACCCCTGTTTTTCGAAACTTATTTGAGGAGATGTTAGGTAAGACAGCTGCATCAGTAATGTTATTCACATCTGGCACAGCAGCAGAAAGCGCAGTAACGTTATTATCGACACAGATTTCTCAAAATCACATATATGCTTCCTACGGAGGTGTGCTGAAAATGATTAGGCCTACTTCACTCTAAAATAGTTTTTACAGTTACTAACTGGACATTCCGTTTGTTTTACCATCTCGAATGTGCCATCTTAGGTGTTCACAAAGGCTGGAGAATAGTCGACACGACTGTAACTTACAGCCTTCCACGGTGCATCTAGAATTCAGATTGTGTTGTTCAGATTTGTTCACTATTTTTGTGGGTTTTCTGTGTTTGCGGTAACGTTACGTGTGCGACTGAAGTGAAGTGCGGAGAGGCTAAGAACGTGCACGCATACACGAAAACCTGAAGTTCGCGCTTTGGCATGATTCATAAATGCATATTATTTCTCAAAACATGTTTGCAGACGAACATTGCGGGTTTTACATTAGCAGTAAATGCATGCTGTACATTTGTACACTTATACACTTGTATATGGGTAGCGCCAAGCGATTACACAGCTGTACCATTAAAAGCTCAGTTTGTTGGCCAACAATTTCATACAAGTTCACATAAAACCTCACCTGCTACCGACGTGGTCAAAACGAAGACAGAGACCTGTTTATGTTCGCACTTTGATGGTGAAACGTTCTACAAAAAAGGAAAGAAAAGAAAGAAAGATCTTTTTTTTGCACAGAACTCTCCTCAATCTCAAATGAGTTTCCGCTCTCTACCAACGAACACCGTGAGGAAACTGCGCTTCGTGCAGTGTCAGCGGTTTTTTTATTATTATTATTTTGCTTTTAATTAAACCAACAAATAACCCCTAAAATTACACTGACATAAAATATGTAATGAAAAAGCAGAAATATTGTACATACATTTGCAGCTGGGAGGAGTGTGCGTCTTCCTTTTCTTCTTCTTCTTCTTCTTCTTCTTCTTCTTCTTCTTCTTCTTCTTCTTCTTCTTCTTCTTCTTCTTCTTCTTCTTCTTCTTCTTCTTCTTCTTCTTCTTCTTCTTCTTCTTCTTCTTTCTCCAAGCAGAAAAAAAGCCTTTCTGTCATTGGTCAGGTTTCCCGCTCATTTTTTTTTTTACTGTATTTGGATTTACAGTAAATGAAAAATAGCCTACTGTATTTTAATGGCGCCAAGAGGATATTTCCCATAATGCAATTTTAAAATACAGTAACATACTGTGTAACTGTTTTACAGTAAAGTACAGTTCATATTACAGTTAAATACTGTGTAATTGACAGAGATCGCTAACAGTGTATATAACGAATTATAATAATATAATATAATGAATTTTAAAACAGATAGACAAATAAACAAGTGGCAAATATGAATATTCCAAAGCCAGCTTCACTCCATATCGTTCCAGCTCAAAAATCCCTTGGAAAACATTGCAACAGAAAGAGCAATCTGCCATCCAGCTGCTGGCGTTTAGTTATGTATTCCACCTAATACTCCTTTATTTATTCTCTCCATCTCGCAGCTCCTTTTTTCGGTGCATATTTTGTGTAGTGCAAGACTTCAAATGCGTTTCCTGCATTCTAAATAAATGATCCCCTCCTTGAGGCTTAAAAACATTTTTTCCAGAATGAAGTGAATATGCTTCATAAAAGTTCATAAGAAAATCTACAAGGTCTCATTTGGAAAGCTGCAAGGGTGTTCACAGGTGACACAGAAGTGAAGTGAAGAAATGAAGGCGAGTTCCAAAGCTTGATGTCACCTAGACGTGCCAAACTACGGGAAAAGTAATTGTGACACATTCATTATATCACAAATAACTTGTTCTCCATCTCACCATAGCCTGGAATTTGTATTTTGTCTCAATCTGTGTCGGAACTTAATCAATGACTTTCAGATGAAATTTTTCAATGAAGTTCAGAATTACGGGGTTTTGATAAACAAATTTGTCATTTTAACGCAATCGAACGCATGAAGGCTATTTAACAGCTCAAAAGTTGAGCAAAAATTCGTTTAATTGGGTTGATTAGAATGATCAATAGCAACATTATTTTCTTTCTTTCTGTTTTTGTTGATTAAAAAGAAACTCGGTATTCAGTTGCAGCTTAGTTTAATTTGCCTGTATGAATACTTTCAAATAATACAGGAGAATATGTAAATCATTCAGTTGGGATAAATAGTGAATATATCATTGTTCAGATAATTTAATGCGTTTGAAATAAAATAAAAAAATTCTTAACTAAAAATTAGATTAATAGAATTTATCAAGCGTTAGTTGTTACTAATGAAAATATTGCTAGCCTAAAATACAAAATAAAATATAAACCACAATAAAAATATTAAACTCAAGTATAAACGATATTATCTCAAATAAAAACAGACTGTGGTTTGGGGTCTGTTTATATAAGCTCGAAGTAAGTTATTGAATATTCTTAGCCTTTTTTATTTGTTCCATTTTACAATAAGTAAATGGTGTCGGTCTGAGCACTCTCTGTTTCTTCTTTACACGAGCGAATAAGTGATTATTTGTTTCCGAGAATCGACTACCACTTTTTCTTTCGTCAAATCAACTGTGCTGTAATTAATTTTTCTTTTAATATTATTTTTGACGTGTTGAGGATTCGGTAGATGATAGATAGATAGATAGATAGATAGATAGATAGATAGACAGATTGATTTTATGTTTGGTTTTCGTCTTTGTTCATTTTGTTTCTCCTTTCTGACCCTTTCATGTTGGAAGAACTATTTATAACCTATGTGTGAATTTGCATACTGAAAAAAATAATTAGGTTAATTCAACACAAGCAAGCAAATAAATGCATCATTTAAAAACATTTATTTTACAGTTAGGACTCAAACATTCACCGCACATTAATTTGAAAATACCATCAAAATAAGTAAATAAATATCATTTTGCACTTTATTATAAAAAATAAAAGTTGATCATTCTTCGCATCGGCCATGACGGGTAAGCTTGTGCAGAAAGAAGAGATAAAAATAAAGATGGAAAGCCCGAAAACTAAAGGGAGACAGAGGAAGAGATAAAGACAGAGAGAGAGAGAGAGAGAGAGAGAGAGAGAGAGAGATACAGTGCAGGAATGAACAGGTGCATCTTTCCTGTTACAGACAGCGCTTGGCAAATGAATTCTGACCCCAAACATAAACTGGGGAAGGTAATATAAAATCTCTCAAACTGTACAAACGCTATCTACATATTTACACAGTGCAGTCCCATTATGGTTTCCAAAGCTACAGGACTTTTCAAATGTATCATTTCGTCTAATATTAATGGCTCATTAAACTATTTAGCCCTCTTTAACTGCAGCATGAATTGTACGTTTTAATTTATTCTTAATTGTATGCTATACATCTGTTTCGCATTAAACTTATTTTGTAAATAGCAGTCCAGTGTTTGAAGGCTAAAAAGAGTAAGGTATGCCATTTTCACAAACTTTATACACAGAAATGCACATGGATAGTAAACCTAATACCTCTAAAGTGTTAGAAAACTCTATGTTAGTGGCTTTGATCCATTTTCTTCGCTTCAGAACTATTTGTGCTTTCCAAAAACCAATTGTTCAGCCATAAACTGATAAACACGAGATAATACAGCTTTAATATATAAAAGTATGTGGGTGCGCCTCAAAGTTCTTTTATCAAAGTTCAGTACTTCATTTTGAGTCACTGGTCAGTCGTGGCATGCTGACGGTGCTCATACCGGACACGTGAGGCGGAGGAACCTGGCACATGCTGCACGGACACGGGATCCCCGCACCCCAGTGCTGGAAACCAGCGCCAAATGCGCCAGCGCCGGCTGTTGGTGCCTTGAGGAGTCCGTGATGCGGCCTGACGGCTGAGAGACCCGGGCCGGAGAGAGATGCGGCAGTGGAGACTGCTGGTGGAAGCAGAGGATGGTGCACCGGGTGAGACGAGTGCGAGACAGCAGCGGGGTGACCCGGTAACGGAGCGCCCGCCGCGTGCGTAAGGGTGCCACAACTGGACGGGTGGAAGCCGGTGTGATGAGCCCCGCTCCCTCCTCCGTAGATCTCGCTCACGAGCCGTTTCATCTCCTCCAGCGAGCTGCTCAGCATAAGGATGTAGTTGCGCGCGAGCAGCAGGGTGGCTATTTTGGAGAGCTTGCGCACGGATGGCCCATGGGCATAGGGCATGACCTCTCGGAGCCCGTCCATAGCGATGTTGAGGTCGTGCATGCGTTTTCTTTCGCGGCTGTTGATCTTGAGGCGCATGTTCTGCAGTTCGTTCTCGGATAGAAGTTTACGGTCCTTTTTGGAGAGCATCTTCAGAGACACCGCGTCCTCGTCGGCGCTGGAGCCGCCCCGCAGGTCTACGCCTCTTAACTCCGGAGGAGAATCGCTCTGCGTGGAGGAGACAGCGCCGGAGAAACCCACGGACTTCTTGACAGCGGACAGGAAGAGATCGTCGCCTTCAGGAGAAGAAGGTCTACTGGACACTCGGCTCGTGTCGGAGTCCATGGTGTTCAGTGCGCTCTCAGATTCTCGAAGATGTCAATATTCCTTTAAAAGAAGGGAATGGTTAAAAACTACAACTTAAAAATGTAATACGAAAATAAAAACGAAAAGTTAAAAACGAATTAACACGGTTTGATTAAACGCAGTAGCCTACAACAGATTTAAAGTCCTAGAGATTGTTTAACTCCCCAACTCAATAAGTTTACATAAGGTAAAGCTGTAAAGTTTGTTACAGTTTTCCAGTTCAGCAAACTATAACAATAAAAATTATGACAACAAAAGTTAGCGATTATCTAATATATCAAAACAGTAGCATATAATAAATTACTCCACTGAATAATTACAAGGAGAAAATGATGTAATCGTTTAAATAACGCGGGCCTTTACTAGTGTAGGCTACAATGCTTTTATACTTTTATACAAATTAATCAATATTTTCTATATATTCAGACTTACCGGTAGCAGGTGCAAGCGCGTGCTTGTGTGTGTCTTTGCAGAATTCACTCGTTATTCCAGTTCACTCGTGCACTGTTTGTGTTTGGCACGCCCGAGTGACGAGGGCTATTTTATAGTAGGTCCCTCCTCCCCATCACCCGGGGGCAAGTCACCGGGACAATGTCAACGCTTTTCCGACAGCCCGTCAAGAACCAATGAGCTCCAGTGGGTGGGGGTCCTGAAACCTGATGTCATTGCAAAAAAACTGAGGCTTCATTAAATGCATTAGACACACTTCGCATATGGTGCATCCTCACAGAACATCGTTGGGTTTGGATTACAGAGAGACGGTTGAACAAACTGCAGACTGTACTTAAGTTAAGTTATTAAGTTAGCTGATGCATGCGTGGACAAATAAAAACTTAAGAGAACTTTGTTTGATAATGTAATTAACTTTCCTATAAATGCACTGCATGTGCATGTTTGACACCGAAAAGAATAAACCGAACTATCAATGTTTTTTTAACTAATATATATATATATAATTTTACATTGTTTTTTAAATTGTTTATTATTATTCAATAAATAATAAATTAGCCTATATTGACTATTTTATATTAGTTTTACATTTCTCACTTGATTCATATGAATTAATTAGCTTTGCAAAATGCTATATAATAGTGGTTTGAGGGGCGGATAGATGCAGAATGCCGATGCAAGATTTTCTTGGTGATCGTGTGCTATTTCCCGCAGGATTGAGCGCGGTCAGTAGCAGACACTATTTTGCGATTTGAATGCGCTCATATTGTTTTAACCCGGTGACCCCATGCTGGGGCCTGACAGCTGACTGATTTCAGCCGTTAAGCGCATTTAAATCGTTAATAAACGAGGCGTGTAAAATGGTTTTTAACGGTTATGATCTGAAACATTTCAATTAGGCCAATATGGACAAACAGAAGTTATTGTTTGGGGCAGAAGAGGAGGGCATAAACAGGCGGGTTACTCACAGCACCATATTTATGACCAATTTACATTTCGCTTGTTTGGACATTAATAGGACATAAACGCAGATATGTGGCGGTATGTATAGCCTATTTTAAGATAGATAGATAGATAGATAGATAGATCAAAAGTGTCTGGAAATGTGTCTGTTCTTCTGACTCCACAGGTGTAGATTTAACAGACGCATCAATGAGTTTAGGAGAGACATCACCAGATCAAGGTCTTTAACATATTTTCATTGAAGCATCTTTGAGCTCTTGTTGTTTGGTTGTTTTCCCCGTGCGGACAGTCCCGTCTGTCTGTTTGCTTGTTTACTCTCGTTAAATACGCTTATGCAAATGAGTTGGTTTAAACCGGCGGTGTCGGAGAGAAGTTGTAGTTCAGTTCCTTCATTATAGATTCCGGTAATCTCACTTGTTAAGTGTACCAAAATGGTAATATATGCCGCGACTGTCTGGATTAGAAACGGTGGGACAGAAAGAGCCCTATTGTCAGAGCTGCAGTTTATTCCTCGCGCATATAATTATCTGAAATGTCACCCGGGGAAGAATGCACACAAATTCACACGCACCCACACAACACACACTGACTGACAACTGTCTTGGGAGCAATTACAGAGCGAGAAAGACAGGGGTTGGTCTGCCCTCGATTCATCCCAACTTTGGTAACTGTAGTCCGCCGAGAATGTTGCCAATTAAGGCTAATTAAGAGCATGCATGGCTGACGTCATTACCTCTTGATTTAGATCACTCTGAGCCAATGACAAAGATGTACACTCATTTTTTTACAGACCTGCTTAAACAAGACTTACGGCATAAACACTGGCCACATTAGTGATTACATAAGTGCTGCGTGAAAGCCTAATGAGCATTGTGCTTAATTGTACGTTTTTGTGGACCAGTTTATGTGAACCCATTGTCACTGCTGCAATTGTAATTATTTAAATAAATGAAAATGCACACTGATGCAAAGTGATACTTGTTTATTCCTTTATACATATATATGTACATATAACATTTTAATCTAAATCATTTTTCTGAAGCTATTTGCTTAAAAACTGAAAAAAGTGAGAAAGCAATGCAGTTTCCAGACAGCATTTTACAGCTTATTCAAACTTCACAGTTCAGGTGCAGAAAATGTAATCAACTGAAACGCAGAACTGGCTACATTTTGTGTCACTCAGTCATTTAATTAAAAGCTATTTGTTTAACGAGGGCCTGCCTCAGAAAAAGAGGGAGAGAGAGATACGAGAGCTTTTGCCACCACAGGGTGAATGAATGTTAGCCTGGTGGATGAGTGTGGAAGGAGACTGAGTGCTAGTTTCTGCCTGTTGGCAGAGCCAGACTCTTCTTTTCTCATTACCTTTATTAGATGATGTGTTTCTGTGCGCATTCCGATAATGAGGTGGGCAGAGGTGTGTATATGTGTAAAAACTGTTAACTCTAAGAGCTAATTTAGCCAGAGCTGTAACTGCAGTCATGCTTAAGTTAATGAATCCAGCTGGAGTTCAGTTTCAGCATTTTTTTTTTGCACAGTTAACCCAAAACTCAACATAAGCACAGTACTTTACAGTATTTAGAAGCTTGTCGGTTTCTGTTTCTGTATGTGTTCATGTTTCCTGAATATTCATGCGTTACATCTAACTCTGTCATGTCACGGCACATTTTTCTGCTCTTCTGTAAAGCAGAGGTTCTTTTTAGGGGTTATTTGCAAAATAAAGTTGAAAAAAAAGCAGCTTTTTTCAATAGAGAAATACAATTCTTCTTTTTTCAATTATTTTCTAATGGACATCTTTACATTTTCAGGATTCTCAGAAGCAGAAGTCATTATTGGGTAAACTTGTATATTGGTGAATCCATTTGGTCCAATAGCAAAAGAAAAAGATAATTTCAGCGTTTCTATGACCAAAAGAGGTATAAAAAAATTGAGAGATTGATTATGGTGGTCGGAACAGAGAAAAAATTACATTTATGAATTTAGGAGACACTTTTAGCCAAATTTGCCATCACTCCTACAGTCATTGTCTTACAAACCCACAAAGCAACATTAACACGTTTTCTGAAATAATGCCTAAGATATATAACACAAAGTATAGCATTATAAATGTACATTACATTTTTAAAAATGAAAAAAAAAAAAAAACACCTTTGTTTGATTTATGTTATTAACTGTGGGAAAGCATTATCCCAGTCTGTGAAAAGGGTACATTAAAAAAATCATTATATATTTATACATTATACATATGTTATCAGCATAAATAGTGAAGGTCGAATTGAAAAACGAAAATAAATGTAATAATTTCTCAGTATTAGGTTTGTCCCCCTTCATGAACACTACAATTAAAACCTGACAATCATGTTATCCATAAAGAAGTTTACATGGTCAGTGTCACAAATTTGCTTAAATTTGATTGGTGAGTGCTCAATATTAAAGATGTTATTCCATCATTATAACTTTTTTAACAATCATCAAAATCCATTTAAAATGAAAACAAAAAAAATGTAGTCTAACATTTTTGGACACCACTGTATATCCTGCACCTCTTTAGCTATTTTCCATCATAAATCCATTATGATTCCCTCCTCTCACTATCCAACAGTTTCTCCCGTTCTCACTAAACAGCCTTTTTCTCTTCCACAATTATTCCAAACAGTTTTGATTCAGTGTAGCAATGCTTTAATATCAGAGGAAAACTTTCACTTTCACCCTCTGTCTTTCTCTCCCCGTCTGGGTGGCAGTTGGGCTTGTGTTGTGTTGAATGCCAATAGTGATGAGCAGCATATGTGAGCCAGTCTTAATCCTGCTAATCTTCCCTCCAACTGAAAAAAGAGAATAAGAAAAGAAAAAAAAACAAGAAAACCTTTTCTCCCAGGTTTCTGAGCCCAAATGGCTTTCTAAAGAAAATCAAAGTACATGCAGCAAAGTATTTTTCTTCTTTCCGTTTTCTTTCCATCCACACACCTCATACACATAGTGAATAAAAGTTGTGTCGATTACATTTTTAACATATGGACATCACAAATTTCTGACCACAACATCTCAAACAGTTCCCCCTCAACCCCTTCCTCTCCCTGCCTTTCTCCTCTATTACAGGAGTGTAAGTTGTTGGGATCTACACAAGTCTTTTGTCCCTACAACAGCCATTAGTAGGTAATTAAGTCTTAACATAGCCTCTGCTCCCCTGGCTACTATTACACCCTGCTCAAATCGAACGGCTTACAAGCTCCTTTACACGGCTGGACAAATTGAATGGTGCTCATCAGACTCTGCCTATTATTCCTGCCACCCCATCTGGCTGCCAGCGGATAAAGGGGGATTTGCAAGCGATGGTGAGGGGCATGCAGACCGCTGAGCGCAGGCTAAGAGCAGGAGAAAGACCAGGGGCTTCACTGGAGGAGAGCCCCCCTTTTTAAGGTGGCTACTTCTTTTCAGGAAAAAAGCTGTGGGATTTGCTGCAGCCAAATGCTAGAAATGTTACCACAACCTGCTCCCCTGATCCTGCAAGAGGGAAAGATAAAAAGGAGGGGTGCGTTATTGCGTATGTGCTCTTGTGTGAAGGAGGGGGGATGCTGAGATGACATCAAGAAAAAGTTTTTGTATCTTATGAAATCTGCACCAAAAGGCACCAAAGTTCACCAACAAATATTTTCTCATCATTTACTCACTCTCATGATGATCTTTCTTCAGAACACAAAGGATGGTCCATACAGTGAAACTCAGTCGGTCTATTGTTTTGGACCCCAATGACTTTCTTTACATTTTACATCTATATCTATATATATATTCCTCACACACATAAAAAGTCAGTCATACAGGTTTTTTAATTTACGGTTTAAAAAAAAAACACTCAAAATGCTACAGTAAAAGCTTGTTAACTGATTAACTGTATACAACGTGAAACTGTAAATGATTTAACATTACATCATATGTAATTTTACTGTAAATTTGCAAGTAAAAACTATGAATTACCATATAATTATTGTGAAGGGACATTCCCAGAAGTCCCTGTGTGATACATCACAAATAAATATATATATTTTTTAAAGTAATTTTATTCTTATTTTTGTCATAAGTACACTCAGAGGTGGACAGTAAAGTATTTTTACTATACTCAAGTAAATTTAAAAGTATCTGTACTTTATCAGAGTGTTTTTCTTTGGAAAACTTTTACTTCACTACATTTCGAAGCATAATGTTGTGCTTTTTACTGCAATACATTTCATAAATAAAAGTTGTTTTTCTACCTTTAATACTTAAGAACATTAAAAATTTAGTACTTTCTTGTACCCAAGTACAACTTTGAATGACTTTTTCTTGAGTAAAAATAAGAAAGTACTAGATTTCTAATGAAATTAAGTATTAAATGATATTTAATATGAAACATACTGCAGTCAAAAAGTACATTATGCTTTGGCAAACTTGTGAAGTAAAAGTTTTCTAAAGAAAAACACTCTGATAAAGTACAGATACTTTTAAATGTACTTTTAAAGCAGAGTAAAAATACTTCACTACTGTCCGCCTCTGCGTACACTCGAATACTTTGTGTTACATTTTCTCTTATTCAGTTTTTGTTTATTGCATTATTTTAGTGTTGTGTGTTATCCTGATGTTGTTTTGTATGACACTGTGCACTCTATATATGAATATTGGCCATAATTTATGGACAAGTCACCCATTATGAATTCTGAGTGATCATGTGGTTCTATATTTTACCACCTGTATCAATATAGTGATAATCATGGTACAAATTTTGTTGATCTGTATATATACACATACATGCATACATCACTTGATTAAATATATGGTTACAAGCTATAAAATATACAGGCATTAATATGCCATCCCATTATACCTGAAACACTGCCATCATATTTTTCTACATGTAACAACAGCTGCCTATTTTGACATAAATTTAACAGGATATTTTTTTACAGTGTACTGTATTTCTACTCGCTTAAACTGATCTGACTGAGGACATCTTAGAGGAAACTAAGATAAAAATGGGAAGGGACAAAAAGTCATGCATATGAAAAACAGTGTGACAGCTCTCGCTCCCAAACGTCACTTGAAAGAGAGCATTCCTGTACTTTTGCTCCCTGGTCCTTCACTCAAACACATACACATGCACTTACCCTTGTGATGCCTAACGAGGGGGCTGGCAGCTTTATTACGAGCATCCCCTCCCACAGACAGACTGAAGCAGTAACAGGTTGGGGTTTTGTTTTCAAAGGAGGAGAGTTGTTGTGGGTGAAACCTGCCCTCTGTGTCACCCTTCTGTTCCCCAAGTGCCTGTGCGCTGTTCTATTGTCTCAGCATGATTCTTTAGAAGGAATGCATCTCTCCATCCCTCCTCTGCATCCCTAACGTTCACAGCAACCAGGGGTGGAGACCATCTACGTCAGCCTCACACTGATTGTTCTCCAAAAACCTGAACATCTTTAAAAAATGGGTGGCACTTCCTGTCAATGTTCCGCTGGAAGCTGAGAAAAGAAAGAAAGAAAGTGCTGTTATGACAGACTGTGTGTGATAGGTCTCTTTGGTTCAAAATGGCCGGTCAAATCTGGCATATGGAAGATCAGACAAAAGAGAACAGAAAGAGAATTTGTGTAGGACTGTCTGAACCTTTCCATCACTTTCCTGTTGTTTAATTTCCCATTATAACCTCCACATTTAAACTTGAAAATCGTTTATTTTAGTCATGTCTAATGATATTCAATGTAATTTAGTTACATTACAGCACATCCATGGGTTCAATATCCAGGTTTGGGGTAAAAAAAAAAATGAAAAAGTAGTTGCTTTTAACAAATGAGGTCTAACAAATACTACAGTATTTTGTCAGCCAACCCCCATCAAATATTTTAATCATGACTGCTTTTATTTTTTTAATTTTAAGTTTTCATGTTTTAATTATTATATTAAATTCAAGGCTTAGATAAGGTAGAAATAGCTCCTTGAGGTAAAAAAAAAGAAAAAAAAAAGAAAAATCACATACCTATAATCTGCGTTAAATATAAATAAATATATAACCATATGAAAAAGTTTTGTAACTATGTAGTATGCTCATTTGAATCGAATATTTGTATACAATGTTCGTCATGACATTAACAGAACCTACAAGTTCACAAAAATCTCAGAATTCTGCTAAAATGTCATTCTTCCTGTGTTTTGGCTAAGTTCAGTAATTGTAATAGTGTTGTGTGCGACTGTGTATCGCTGCAGATGCGAAGGAATGCCATTGGGTTTTCACTCCCCTCTGGCAGCGTTGCTCATTCATTCTTTTGCCATTACGTTGTCATCAAGCCATTTGGCTGCTCTGGCCTCATAAGTGCGGCACAAGAAAAGAACTAGTTGATTCAATTAAAGCCATACCAATTCAACTCCACTGAGAGCCAGCCAAGAAGGTTCTTTCAGAGAGAAAATAGAGGGAGAAAGCGCTAAAGGTAGAGGAAAGCCTTTTATTCCATCTGTCTCGGATTTGAGTGCACATATTAATGTCATCTAGGTAGTCTCAATGCGTCTCCCATTGTGCATTTAACAGTAGTGTTTTTTTGCCAGGACAGTTTAGCAAATAAACACAACATGAAGCAAAAACCGTGTTTATGAGTGTGATAGCCGCGGTCTGTCTATGCATGTGTTTGTCGCAGGGGCCAGCAGTGGCCGTTTGTCACCGTGAATAGGCTCAGGGTGGTTCACATCATTGGGGCATTGAAGGTGTCTCCTCCCCTGTTGTAAAACAAGGGTGTGTGTCACATGGGGACACAGGAGGCATTGTACTCGTCGCAGAGGCTACCGTACCACCCAGAGTGTTCCCTAAATCTAATCCCCCACAACACCTCCCCACGACCCTGTCCGGCCCACGGCCACAAGCCTGTCCTGACCACTAACTGCGCAGGAGAGCGGGACGGAGCATGAAGGTATAAGTCAGATATGGACATTGGACGCATGCGTATATAGAAAGAAAGAGAGCGTGGGATGAGATTGAGGCCTGGATGAGGCGAGGGGGCGTGTCTGTGAGTTTCCCCTAACAAGATAGGTCAATGGTATGATTGATGGCTGCAGAAGTGGGAACAAAACAAGGGGAGGTGATAAAAATCAGAAAAGAGGGGAAAGAATGGAGAAGGAACGAGGGTCTTGTATCCGAGTTAGGGACGTCTGTGCGAGTGTGTGGGAATATTTACTGCCCTGCAGAAGTGGGCGGCTCTGACTTGTTGCTAATTAGCGGGGAGGCAGCATCTGAGCTCTGGTTTGTGTGTGGGTGGAAATAGTGAGTATGCAAGGGTTCAGTGAATATGACAGGATACTAGGGCAAAAGAATGGCTACACTGACCACCTAAGATGACCCCCCTTTTCACACTCGCATATACATACCTAAAGTTCCAAACACCTCACTACTTTCCCCCACCTCTTACAAATTGATGTAAATGAGCTGTGCTTTTAAAATAAAGGCAAATAATTTATGGGCATCTGTCAGTTTCCTGGATTAGAAACACACAGCGAGGCAAACTGCCGGGCTCTTAAACTGAAGAGTTCAGGCTTGTGTTTTTAAGAGGGGTCCCTTGTCATCTGAAGTACTTTGAAGAGGATCTGCAAACTATCGCAAGCTGGGACACAGACAAACAACACATTAGGACATAGCCACAGTATGAACAATGCACAAGCTGTTTGTCTGTCAGAAATGACTAGCTTTTGCTTCTTGGTGCAGTCAGCTGGGAACACGTCTTGCAAATTACATTGTTTTTATCCAAATGATTTAGAAAGTCAATGGCAAAGTCTTTGCTTCAAAATATTATGTCAAAATAAAACCTTTTTCTTTCTTGTATTTTATATTAATAAAAAAAGGAAGTTTGACATCACTAATCACCCTGGACTGAACTTCCTTTCTTTCATTCTTCTTTTCAAGCTTCCATGATTTGTTCTGAACTTCCTTCCAAGTTTCAAAATGCTCTTCTTCCAGTTTCCTTCAAAATGACATAAAAAATGGCACTGTTGGACAGAAGTAATCTGATTTTCTTCCTTTCTAAATTATCACAACAAACAAAAACGACACCATTAACGATGGGGTGGTTTAACTTCATGTCTGCAACTGGAAAGTTCCTGATTCAAGTCTTTCAAGAGAACGAGCCATGAATTATGATCAGTGTCTGTAAGACACTTCATCCCAGGTTACTCCAGGGGGATTGTGCCTGTAATATAGTAAAAGCACAGTTACTTTGTCATACCCTTTTGGATCTAACACATACTGTGGTATAACCATAATTATACTCCTCTGTTTTGCAGCAACTTTTTGTTCCTTTATTCTCCTCTCACCAACCCATCTGTTCTTTTTGGCACATTCAATTTCCTTTCACCTTGAGAAAGAGAGAGTGAGAAAAGGACCAGGGTCTACAGTGAATTGCACCAATTTACAACAAACAAACCCCCCATTGCTAAAGGTTGCATATTATTTCATTGCAGAGAATAACAGGAGCACAAGATGGAGAGATGATAGTTATAATAACAAATATTATGATGATGAAACTAAATCACTGCATTATTGCATATACAAAAACATTATTTTTATGCACTCACATCACCAGCTTTTTCCCCAAACAACGGATTTGAACCTGTTGCTTTTGCACATGCAAACACACTAAACAGTTTCTAACAGTGTGAGGTACATGTATAGATACAAGTGCTAATTGGTTTTTTCTATATGAGAGTCCATTTTCTTTATAGGGTGTTCAAAGTCAACCCTAATCCAACAAGAGAACCGCACCATCCTGACAAATGCCTCGTTAGAGACTTCCCACAACACACACGGACACATAAGGTCAGCACAACAGTTTTCTATCATGTATTGGAATGGAGTTACAGAGCCCACACCTCTCACACTGTCATCAGTGAGTTAACACCCAACTCTCAGTGGTCACGCTTGCCAGGTTGAGTGTTTAACTGACAGGTGGGAATGAGGGAATTGTATATGTTTGTGTGTTTAGCAAGCAATCTGTAATGAGGGGGCAGTGTGTGTTTAGGCCTGTAATGAGGTGTGGGAGAGAAGCGAAGACCTTAATAGGCAGCAATTACTGAGTGTGTTGTCGCTGAGCGAGTCTATTTGAGTTTCTCTGTATATGTGTGTGTTTGTGTGCCTGTGTTGCAAAGGTTACTTTCACACCTACACTCTAGCAATTCCAGCAGAGAACATTTGATTGACAGCATATCAAAGACACGGACCCAATTTCAAAACAAACCTTTGTATGTGTGAGAAAAAGGGGGAAAAAAAGTTTTTATTATCTGTTGTAGCTTTAATTTATCTTTAATCTTTTTTTATTAGTTTCCTAATAATTACTCATTTATTAAAAAAGTAATGTATGCAAATTAATAAAATATATATATTTTTAAATATTCATATTAAGTTAGTTTTATGGCACCTAAAATTGATTATATATTGGATTATACATACATACACAATTATATATATATATATATATAATTTTTTTTTTTTTATTGTATGCTTTAGGTAATGCATGTTTTGTAACGCCAATAAAGCACATTAAAATTGAAAATTTTAAGCTAAAATAAGAAATAATTAAAACAACAAATGTTGGTTTGAGAATGTGGCACCTAAACATGATTTTGAAAAATAACTTTGTATATCAACAACTTTGAAAATCTTGTAAGAAAAAATTAATACAAATAATTTAAAAACTCTCATTTAGATGAATTTGAAATCATTTTAAAGCAGCAAGTAGTTTAGTAATAATGCATAGAAGTTGGAGCTATGATACAGTTGGTAATGCACATAGAAAGTCAGGACATAGAAATATATGTTGTGCTGAAGGGGACACAGGTTCAAATCCAGCTTGCATCTGGTCCTGATCCTATTTCACTCTCTCTCTCCTTCCACTTTCCTGTCTGGTCTACACTATCCTTTCAATTAAATGCAAAAACCCCATAAACAAACAACAACATCAAAACACAAAGAAAAGTTACATGTTATGTCATCTCCCTCCGATGCACTTTGACTTTTGGATGACCTGGTGACGACCTCCCGGGGACACTCTAGTTTTGGGATAGTCCCCGGGATGACCTCATCAATTAAGATGAGGATGAGTTCAACAGCAGTCAGCCACCCCATCGCCATCTCTCTCCCTCTCTCGGTCACTCTGTACATCCTTTGTCTCCATTGGTTTTCATCTCTCTGTGTGCATTCCATCATTAGACACGTCTCTCGATCTCTCTCGCTGTTGTCTCACCCCTTCACCACAGCTGAACTTCATTTGCCCTCCGCTACAGTAGTTACTCCGTTGTACTCCTCCTGTAATTTTTTCAAATACAAAAATTATTATTTTTCTCCATGCCAGAGTGATGCATTTATTTGTAAAGACACAATGGGGTTAAAAAACATTTTAGCTTCAAAATTCAATAAATAAAACATTATGACAAATGCATATTCATAGTTTTCTTCTTTTTTTTTTTTATAAATAAAATTCTGTACTATTTCTAGGAAAATAAATACGTTTGTAATCTGACCATGCTAACTTTGTACATAATTGTCATGGATTTTGAGTTCATGCAGCTTGAGTGACGCTATCAATAAAGCAAAATATGAGCAAACCAAATACTAAGACATTTTTAGAATTGTTTATTTTTTAAGTCAATCTTTAGACTTACATTGTTATGAAAGTATAATACAACACAATATAATATAATGTAATATAATATAATAAATAATAAACACGAAAGAACAAGCATTTTCATATGTGGACTTTGAGCCTCTTTGCATATAATATAAAAATATTAAATATAATAACAATAAATGTGGAAAAATTCGAAGCATTTTCAAAAGTAAACAGAAACTGTAAAATCCAGAAACAGTCTAATTCAGAAACAGTAAAATGAAACATCTCAGCATGTTCGAGCATGTGTATGCAAGACAGAGGAAAAAGAAGAGAGAAAAGTGAAAGAAAGAGAACATAGCTCTGATCTCTGATGGATATGTAAATCCTAATAGCAGCCCGCTCTCCAGGGATCCCCCTTCACCCCTGCTTTCCCACCCCACACAAGAGATGAGGAACCGGGCCGCACTGAAGCTTAGCGGCCCGAGATCTTCACTCCCCGGATGATAATCCCACTGTCCAAAGGCACGGATAACGAGAAGAGGACCATAATCCTTTTGTCCCTCTGTGTCACATATGTCGCTTAACACACTGTCTCTCCAACACAAGACTTCATCCAGAGCTGCAACAGATTGGCCCCCTCCAAAAAAGTGCTCGTCTTTCCTACTGTCCCTCCCTCTTCCTCCATACATTTTACATACACAATAACATCACCCGCACAAACCAAGACCTTTCAAAAACAACACAACAAAGCATCATCTTCACAAACTCTCCAGGCTGAGTTTGAGTCAATGTCGCATCTCCATATTGCTGTGTGGGTGGCATGCGGTGGGGTGTGTGAGAGAATATTTACTGTGTGTGTGTGTGTGTGTGTGTGTGTGTGTGTGGACGTCTCAGGTTAAGATGCACCCTTCGTCTCGCCCGCCTCCCTCAGCCCCACGGCGCTTTGTGTCAGAGAGGACCTGTTGGTATCCGCCTTTGTCATTGAGTGTGCATGTCCATGGGCATATGGTTGATCCACCTCCAATAGGTTCATGTAGGCAGAAAACAGCCATTCATACGCTTATTCATTCAAGCTGCTAGAGACACAGATTACTATGTCATAACACAGAGGGAGGGGGAGAGGGAGGGGTTCGAGTGATAGCGAGAGAGAAAGAGAGATTACTTCATAAACTTACTCTGATCTCTATGTGTGGCGCTGCTCTGGTGTTTGAAAAGATTGAGCCATTGTCATTCTTTCAGGCCTCGATGCAATGCTTAAATTTGTTGCATCAAAAAGAGATGGTGTGTTTGAATGCAAGTCTGGGTTTTACTGTTGTGAATCAAACACCATAAGGCCTGGGGGATTTGCACAAAAATGCTGAAGTGCTGCTAGTGAATGGCATTAGCATCTTGTCTAATATCTATTCTCGTATATGTCAGAATTTGCAATACTTATATGTTTCTCATGAAAGTCAGTGTATAGGGCAAATTTGAGGAACAAACACTGGTAAAAATGTGTGAGATTTTTCAATTCATTCATGAAACATTATAGCATTATAATGTGCCAGCAAACATTTTATGGGTTTGTCACGGACAGGTACTTTGTTGTTGGAAAGAATTGGAATCATAGAGGACAACAGATTTATTCTTGCCTATTTTTTAAGACAAAATACATGGAAGATATTTTGTCAATATTCAATTGATTTTGAATCAAATGTAGCGGCAACCATGTAAACATTTCACCGCAATATTGTATACATTCACTGTGCTATCTAGGCAGTCAACTTGGTCAAATATTTCTGACAAATGCCATTTTCGATGTGTACAATACATACAATGTGCATCAAATGGTTATTTATCTACATGACTATAATGTCACAGTAGATTTCTTAGGAAAAATTAATAAAACTTAAAGGTATAGTTTGTTTCTTCATTGGAAAAGATTTGTTTAGAGTTGCACAGCTAGGAAACTCGGGTATAAAAATGATATCACAGTTTCTCAACTTGTACGTGAACAATTTCTCAACTTGAGAAAACGTTCACATACGATTTTCAACTGTGAAGGACATTTGGACAATATCAAGACAGCTTTTTGGCAAAAAACTTCACCATCTTCCTGAAACCTTCCAAAAATGTTTGTAAAGTGTTGTTAAAACACTCCTCCTTTCCAAGTTACTATGCAGAGACAATTATATATTCTTACTTAAAAAAAAAAAAAAATCCTATTGTAACTGATACAAATGTACTAACCTTGGCCTTGAGGTGCTATCAAAACATTGTTCTGCATCCTGATCAGCCTGATACAGGAACACTGGGTCAGGACTATATGTTTTCCAACCAATGGCAGTCAGGGAGAGTGTTCAGGAAACCTGTTTGAAAACAATCATTATTTTAAGGCACATACATTACACACAGTGACAGAAAATAATGACATGCAAAGCTTCAGATTACTTCATTCTTTTATATTATTATATCCTTGAAGTGTCCTCTTTTCTCTTTCCAAATCAGTGTATATCTAAATTTGACTTTCCTGACCTCTGCGCTGTCTACTTGTCTAACTGGCTTGTTTGTCTCTCTCTCTCTCATGGCTCAGCTCTGACGTCATTATACTCGGCATGTCCTCGATCACCTTTTCTGCCCTCCTAGGACAGAAAACCTCTCCTTCTGACAGTAACGCCCATCACTGTGTCACTTCCTCTCATTCTGATGACCTCTCGTTCTCAGGCCCCAATCACTTGTTCGCCAACAGTGTCAACTCTGTCATTAAAGGCACATTGTCCTTATTAATTAATGAGTGCTGTTGTTTTTTTCCTTCTCTCCCTGTCTACATACTTATTTGGGCAAATGTGGATTAACATATTCATGAGTCAGCCAGCTTTGCAGCAGCTTGCTCGCGAATGGGGCGGCTCTGTTTAGCCCCTGTGTTTTTGTCTTCCTCCATACCTAACCTCGTTTGCTGGGCAGATCCCTGAACCATTAGAGCTCATGATCGCTTTATGCCAGTGAGACTCAGACAGGAGGGTCGGGTTATGAACCCAAACACTGCTGTTTCATGCACCAGTGAACACACCCCGGATAATAAGGCTCAAATGCTAAGTGTTACAAACTGATTAAAATGTCTGTGTTACAACTTTATCTAGCCACAATAAACAATGCTCCTCCACCACAAACTGCGGCGGCTTCTGGTATTGTCCCAGAGCTGCTCAAATGTTTCCAGCCCTGGTTATTTTGCTGGGTGATCAGACAAAGAGATGTTTATTTCATCATGTCATATGCAGGAACATAATCATTAAAAAGCATTTAATCCCAGACATCATTAATGTTTGAAATGATTTTTACAAACATGACTTAATTTTTCACTGTAAACATAACCTAAAACCATTGGTGCTTATTTTGCATTTTTAACATAGTATTGTGTATATGAGTAACGTGACTATATGAGTACATTTGATTATTGATTTATCATTATTAGTTTATATTAGATATTAAATTATACATATTTTTACATTTACATATTTTTACATTTTTACGTTTCCTATATTTTTACATTTAAATTACATTTGCTGACATATAACTCACATCTAATAACACTGTTAAAATGTAATATTTAACAAATCTCAATGAATATCATAGTGCATTATAATGTTGTAATGCCTAAATTCACGCATTAGAACGCTTTTGTTTTATTTTGAATGTACAGTATTAAGTCAAAAATAGTATAAAATTGTATTACTGTATATTCATTAGTTATCAGCCATAACATGAAAATAACTAGAGTTTTCATTCAGAATTTAAAATCAGTGAATCCCTAATTTGATTTACATATGACAAATCCGTAATCTCAATCAAAAAAATGTATACACTTTTATGTAACTTGATAAGAAAGTATTAGCAATTAATATGCATTTAATACACAAGAGGATACACAAGATATTGCTAACCATATCTTTATCACCCAATAAAAATGTTTTCCTTTAGGATGATTTTGGAAGTTGGTAAGGTCAGGGCTTATACATTTATTTTCTTCAAATTAAAACATTTAACCTTCTGTTAAATGTTTTCTTAAAACACTAAAGACAGTTTTTTTTCTATACATGCCTAATTTCATTTGAATTCCTGATCAAAACTTTCATTCTAAATGACTCAATGTCAGAATGTAAAAATTACAGTGTATATCTGTTACAGCGTCAGTGTATATCCACAGAAAACATGTTATGAAATATGAAAATTTGTGTAAGTGTAAGGGACCGTTTACTGCAAAGTGTTTTGGAGGGAAATTATTAAAAAATTAGGAAAGTCTGTATTTAAGTGATTTATTTTTTGCTTTCAATTTCCTGAGGAGCAAAAGCAACAGCCCATCTTATTAGCCATTATTAGTTGTGTCCACCACAAAGCCTTGCTAACTGCTAAACACACACGCACACATAAACTGAATCAATCTCTCCCTCCAACTCACTGCTTACACATTTACTCACACACACTAAAACAGTCTCTATCTCCAACTCTCTGCCTCTTGCCTGCTACACACGTGCACACACACATACAGAACTAGCACTCACCAATTTGTAGCCTGCACAGTCACATTGTTTGTTGAGGCTTGCAGTGCAGGCCGCTTCGTTAGCTTGGCCTTTAACGAGCTGCTTAATTGAGCTGTCTAGCAGGCCACCTGTCGCCCCGCACCTCATTTGCATACTAATGCTCCTACATTGTGCTGCAGTGACAGCCAGAGAGAGAGAGAGAGAGAGAGAGAGAGAATTGAAGGATAAAGTGGGTGGAATGGAGATAGAGATGTTATGATTAACCAATTTTTCACAATTAAAGAAGTATACATTTAGGTGCATTAATGTGACAAAATCATGCATATTAAACTATGTGGCATTCCCACATAAGGTTTTATTATATTTACCTGTTCAAGCTCTTCCTAAATATTAAAACTTAAATAATTCAAATGAAATGACATTAAAAAAAACTTCTTTACAAACACCTGTGTTACCAGAAAAATGTGATTAATAAGTTAGACGTACTGTTAACATTGAGCAACCAAATGTGTTACGTGTCAAGCAAATGATACAGCTTTTAACAGCCAAAATGAATGTGATCAGAGATTCATCTTATCACTGAGCTGGATGTAATTGGGCAATGCTAGTGCAATAATCGTGGAAAGGATTAACAGGCTTTTTCACCTTTTTACTGGGTGCACACATAGTTGCTCAAGTGGCTGCTTTCATTCAATTCATGACATGCAGCTGCAGCACCAAAGATCTACCTGCCAGGAAGAGAAAGAGAGAGAGAAGTGCAGTGTTTTGTGAATGGTCAAATGGTTTGACAGGTATTGTTGTGTGTGATTAGAGCATTCAGTACAGCCATGGGCTAAATTTGCGTCTAAACACACTGTAAACTGAAGAGGCCTTTAGACCAGGCACAGGACACACACGAATATGTGATTTACATACTTGATCCGTCACACACAGAAAGAAAACTTTTGAAGACAAGCTCTGCACTTACACTTTTTAGCCCTGACCCTCAGAGGTCAAGTCCCCACCAGATGGAGTGCCGTCAACCTCAACCATTGATGACCATTAACTTTGACCTGTAACAGGCTGACCACTCACACTGATCGTCTGACACATACCCACACAAACTTCACAATCACACATGGTTGATATTACTTGCTGTATATCTGGCTTGCTATTCCACTGGCCAGAGGGAAATATTCAGTGGCGAGGGTCTGCCAGGAGTTCATTATATGATGAAGGATTCTTGCTCCCACTTACCCATTGCAGCAGGTGTAAATAATTGCTCCAAAAACAGCCCTGAGAGACACTTAAAAAGGAAAAACAAACATGATGACACTTAGCAAATCGGTTTGAAAGACTAAAAAGTACTTCCTGTTTGCAAAGGAAGCAACTGAGCCAGCTAAAAAGCTAAAAGTCTAGGAGTACATTTGCATGTGAGCTCGTGCATTTGATGTGCACTAATGTGACAGCAGAAAGCTGGCATGGGGAAACCAGCACACAAAAGATGAGAGGCACCACACTGGGCGACCTGCTCTGCTCTTTTTCAGTCCCAGAGAAAAGTGTGAAATACTTTACCTTACTGCAGATGCCGAATCATGTAAAATACCATTTAATTAATAAAAATAATTAGTTTAGGGACCATTTCTTACTATTCACCAGTTGCTTATTGGCATGCACATTACTAGCATATTGGCTGTTTATTAGTACTTATAAAGCACATATTAATGCCTTATTCTGCATGACCATATTTTAGATCCCTACCTGTAACACTTTAGTATAATGACCAATTCTCACTATTAACTATGCTTGTTAGCATGCCTATTATTTACATATTGGCTGTGTATTAGTACTTATAAAGCACATATTCTGCATGACCATATTCTACATTCCTAATCCTACCCAATACCTAAACTTAACAACTACCTTACTAACTATTAATAAGCAGTAAATTAGTAGATTATTGAAGCAAAAGCCATAGTTAATAGTGAGAATTGGAATTTATAGTGAGAACTAAAGAGTGGCCATGCAGTTTTTGGCACAAATGCCTAATCATTTCATTTAATTTAATAAAAAATAATAATAGTAATAATAATAATACTTAAATACAATAAATAATTAAACAAATTAAGTTAATAAATAAATAAAAAATAATAATAAAAATTGAAACATAAATAATTATTTAATACTTCATTTAACTGTTACCAAAACCAAAGATAACTGAATTTATTAATTAGAGAATGCACTTTTAATTTTCTTATCATGCAGTTTTCATATTTTTGGAGCTAATGTTTAAAATCTGTTGTATTTTTAGTACTAGTACTTTTGGCAAGAATAAAAGTAAGTGTCCGCTGATCACATTGTACTTGCTGGACAAGACTGATCTTTAAATAAAGAAAAAAGAACAAGAAAAAAAATCTGCCTGGCCGTTGGTAACAACAGTACCAACAACGGTTGATAACCATTGAGAAAGAGGGCAGAAAAAGGCAATGGCCATAGAAAAGAGGTAAGAAAAGGAATTGAAAGGTGAGGGGGTGTTTGGGAGTGGGGGAAGGTTGTATCTGAAAAGGTGGCTTTGGAAATTTAGGGGGGACAAAGTCACATCCATGCCACGCACACATTCAATTCTGCTGGCAAATACTGGGTCTGGACAAACCACCATATGCTAATAAACACAGCATTTACACGTCAAAATCAGCATCTCTGTCCCTCTTGCTCCCAAACTCATTCTTCCTGCTCTTTCTTTCCTCTCTTTTTCCCATCACCCCTCGTTAATTACCGTATGTCTTTCGCTTTGATAGAGAGTCTCTTGCACGAATTAGTACAATATTGCTGCCCCCTTTAAAGCCCAACCCCCAGCGCCCCCTTCGTCGCCCCATCTTGTTGCATTAGGCCACCTTGTACACGTATTGGTACCGGGTTTGTCAGTATAACACTTGTCAGTGGCATGCATATGGAAATGTGAGTCTCCATTTTAGCTGCTAATTCTGCATCCCCTCTAAGGCCCCTTGCTGTGTGCCCCCCACTATCACAACTAGGGGATGCTGGGACCTCATGCTGGGGGCAACAAGGCATTGCACTATTGAGGGATGGACAGGGGTCAGTGCAGGGGTACAATAACAGACAGGACACGCTTCTCTGGTCAAACACCAGCACACCCCTATATTCTGAAGCTGGAATGGCTCGGCCTGACATTGACCACCTGCCATATGTGCTTAAAGTATCAAGTAGAACTGTGGGTTAATGTCTGTAATAAGCACAATAATATTTATTATCTGAGAACAGATGAATAAAAGAAAACAACTTAAAACCAGGCCACATTTTTACTACCACCTGCTTTATGGATCAAATAACAAACGTGTGATCTTTTATGCAAACAATAGCAGCATAAAACTGAACAATGATCCTTCTTGTGTCTTAAATGAAAAAAAAGAAGAAAAAAATGTAAAAACCTTTCAAATGTGGGAGGACGGGGGAAAATGATGTCATGAGAAAAAAATCCCATTTCATTGTATGGACTTGCGCAACCTCACTGTAGTAAAAAAGACTCTCAAGAGCATAAGCCAATCAGAATAAGAATGAAAGAGAACACAGAACCTAATCCACAGCCTGCTATCAAACAGGACTCTTCTGCACAAGTGTGAGAGGTTGAGAAATGCTCTCTCCAGGCGTGCGTGTGTGAAAGCGAAGGTTTTTGTGAGAGAAAGTGAAATGACAAGTGTGGGTGTGTGTTAAAGAGAGTGTGTGTGACTGGCATGCTCTTGACCTGCGGCTGTATGCTGCTAATCCTCTGATCAGGATGCCAGGAGGACCGCGGGGCCTCAGGCCTCAGTCCGGTCTCTGATAGACTGCCCCACTCACAATAATACACCGAGACCTCAGCCCATTTACATCCAACAGGGCTGCAGGAACCCCAAGCCTGTCACACACAATTCAGACATTTTATCTGAAAACGGGTGGAACCCAGACACCTACAGGAGGAGAGTTACTTACTTATTTCTGCACTATTTTACACCATTTACTAGCATTAGTAGTGTGTTTAAGTCAATAATGCAACTGGACATAGTATACCCAGTACCCAGATGACATCCGGACAAAATGTAAAATAAAAAAAAGATCCAAGATGATCTGATTTTAGCTGGCCAATACTGGTCTATTACAATCTGTTACTGCTTATTACTGGTAACCCAGCTTGAACAACATAGCCATGATGAGGAACCAGTAAAAAAACAACAATTAAATACAAAAAAAAACATAAATATACTGGTCTATGAAACTTTTTTAGCAAGTCTGTCTTTTTTTTTTTTTTTTTTTGTCAGAAGGGCTGGTTAAAGAAAGTCAGACTAAAGAAACCAGTGGCCGGAGAGTGTAGAGAAAGCACCAAGTGAGTGTGTGTTTATGCGTAGATAGAGGTGGGGGTGAGGAATCTCAGACTGCCAGGCAAATACTTACCATTTGTCTGTGTAAGAGTGTCTGTAGGCCCCCAAATCCCTGCGTTTTGTACGGACAAATTGGCAGAACGCGGGGTCTTGTTTGCCCAGTCTCTCTGGAAGGCTGTGGGAAGTGGGTAGGCTGATGAGAGGTGGGTGGGAGAAATCCCCATCAAAGAGTGCCGTGCCTGGGAACAGAACAACTAGATGCCCTGGTCTGACAACCGGCCTGTCAGAAAGAAGTAACCAGCAGGCAGACACATCTGCCTGGCCTGACCTGACCCAAATGAAACTGAAAAGAGGAAAACTAGTATATTCACACCACAGCAAAGGGGGCAAAAAAAAAAAAAACTAGAAAATTATCGTGGGACATTACAATGTTTTTTGAAGGATAATGTGACTGGAGTAACGGCTGCTGAAAAATTAAGTTTTGCCATCACAAGAATAAATCACAATTTAAAATATTTTAAAATAGAAAACTCTTATTTCAAATTTTAACACTATTTCATAATATTACTGTTTTACTGTACTTTTTCATTTAAATACATTTAAATATTTTCTTTAAAAAATATTTAAAAATCTAGTAAAGTACATACATATTTTTGAGTTTGTTAAAAAGTAAAAATTTATTTGTCTGAAGTGATGGATATCTTATGACCAAATACAAGTAGTTACAATTAAAGTGTGTGCACTGCCAATAAAGTCATACCTCAATAAGATATACATGGGTGCTCAGGAAATGAGTCTGTGTGGGCGACTGCAGGTCTCTTTGAGGTGTGTGTAGCCTTGCGTGATGCCATATGATGATCGGTGCCTGTAGCTAATCATGTGACTAATCCCATTAGTCTAAACACACCCGTTTCCTTTTTTCTCATCAAAAAAAAAAAAAAAAGGTCTTTCTGTCTCTCGTCAGATTCCAGGACACACTCCTTTAAACCTCCACCACCTGATTTAGTAACCATAGACAATCACTTCAGAAATTAAGCATGATCATTTGAACTTTTTATGGATGTCAGATGTATTATGTGTTATTATACTGTGGGTTTTTTTCTCTTTAGGGTAGGGGAGAGTGGGCAACGCTATGATCATTTTTACTAATATCATTCTATAGGCAAGGAGAAATAATTACAGGCTGTTTGTTACTGAAAATAGACTAAAGTGCCAGTAACATTAGAAATATAATGACTATAATTTAACTTATGAAATATAATCTGAATTAAGAAATCTGACTTTTCAAAAATAAAGTGGTCTAGTGACAACTTGCCTTATATTAAGGGGAAACTGTGTCAAGTCAGGGGAATGTATCTTTGATGTTCAATTAATTCAAGTGGCATCTAAAAAGCATTGACAATTCAATTCTGCACACACAGCCAAACAACATAGAGTTATGGGGCACTTTAGCAACTATTAACTAAATAAAAACTTTTGAAGCATCTAGATTTTCAGTAAATACTTCATTACATGATATATTGCTGATTTAAAATGTATACTGATAAATGACTAGCCACTAACATTTGAAAAGTTTTAGAAAAAACATGCACTTTATTCATCATTTCAAACTTCATATTTCACTGGTTCAATTATTAAGTTGGTACTCTGAAATCTCGTTTTTAATCAACTGGTGAGTTTATCCTACGTGGCAAGTTAGTTTCCAAAAGTGAGAAAATCTTGGAGCTACATATGATTCACATTATCTTTTTTAAATACAGAGAGTGCCCTCTGCTGGATATTCGCCAAAATACCATTTAACACTGTCAGGCAGATATATGTTTGATTAGTAATGTCTGTCAAGTCTTTCAGTCTTGTTTTGCAAATCACAGCAAGAAATAGCGTACTCTTTATCATTTACGCAGTCTGATACATATCCTAGATGACTGACGAACTCTATGTAATGAACCTGAAAATACTGATATATTGGTTGAATTTTCACTTCCCACTGAGCTTTAGAACATCTCTCACCATAGCACCAATCCCATCAAAAATCAAGTGCAACTTTGTTTCACACATGAAAGCAGGTGTGGTCACCACCTTGTTCTTCTTGCCCACATGGGCTTCGTTAGGGTCAAAGGTTAAGGGTAATTCAGACAAACACAACCGTTTATAATATTACAGAGAAGTAAAAGAGAAGAACTTTTCTTTTCATAATTATATCTCATGATTATGATTTAGTATGTCTTAATGTATCTTTATCTTAAAATTATTACTCTTTATGACATCATTTAAATGTTGCATTTCATAATTCTGACTTTTTATGTGACTTTTTATCTCATAATTATGATATTTTATCTCACATTTAAGATTTAGCAAACATTTTTTTTTTTCTTGTGTGGTGGAAATGGGTTTCAGAAGAGAAGGGAAGGGAAGGGAAGGGAAGGGAAGGGAAGACAAGACAAGACAAGACAAGACAAGACAAGACAAGACAAGACAAGACAAGACAAGACAAGACAAGACAAGACA
>NW_015541051.1:174150-177389 GCF_001515605.1 Sinocyclocheilus anshuiensis | reverse complement strand
GAAGGGAAGAGAAGAGAAGAGAAGAGAAGAGAAGAGAAGAGAAGAGAAGAGAAGAGAAGAGAAGAGAAGAGAAGAGAAGAGAAGAGAAGAGAAGAGAAGAGAAGAGAAGAGAAGAGAAGAGAAGAGAAGAGAAGAGAAGAGAAGAGAAGAGAAGAGAAGAGAAGAGAAGAGAAGAGAAGAGAAGAGAAGAGAAGAGAAGAGAAGAGAAGAGAAGAGAAGAGAAGAGAAGAGAAGAGAAGAGAAGAGAAGAGAAGAGAAGAGAAGAGAAGAGAAGAGAAGAGAAGAGAAGAGAAGAGAAGAGAAGAGAAGAGAAGAGAAGAGAAGAGAAGAGAAGAGAAGAGAGACTGTTCAGGTAGGATATGGTGACTTCTTTGACAGTATGTTTGGCTCCCAGTGCAGTGATGGCTTGAGTAGTACCAGCATATGGCCACTTCCCACCTTCTTCCTCCTCATGACCCACCGTCACATCCACACCAGGAAGAACTTTCGCCGCCAGCACTGGAGATATACAGCACAACCTGGTGACCAGAAGACATATCAAAACATGTCCGTAAAGTCTGATTTGATTAATAAACAAAATAAAAACAGCAAATCATGGGTCTAAATAGATAGTAATATATAATAACTAACCCAATTGGCTTTCCTGCATTATGGAAGTCATTTAAAACTCGCTCAACTTCCTTGTTCACCTTACAGTCCTTCCCATCAATGGCAAATGTTGACCTGATGATGGTAAAGATAGAGGAAGAAAAAATACAGATAACAGAAGTAAAGACTAAAACAGAAATGTTAGTGACACATTTAAATATATCTAAAAGCAAAGAAGGTTAATCAAAAAGGTTTTAGTATTGGTTTTATCTTTTAATATTTTCTTCAAAAGACACAAGTCTGATTTATCACAATAATCCACATCACTCACAAGTTTTTAGCTGCACCAAAACCACCAGGAAAGATGACTGCATCATGATTACTGACATTCAGTTTTGCCAGGTTAGTGATGTTGCCCCTAGCGATACGTGCTGATTCAGATAATACGTTCCTATATAAAGAAAAGTTGAGCAAGATGGATTATTAAAGTGTTCATGATTTTTCCTAACCCTAAACTCATCAAGTAACAATACATAAAAGTGCACCGTTTTGCAGAGGTATATAATTGACTGTTTTGACACTGTAATCATTCTGAAATCAGAATTTCTTAAACACTTCACCTGGACTCTTTCTCCACAGGCTGACCTTTGCCGTGGTCTATCACATGCATCTGAGACACATCTGGAGCAAACATCTGAACCTCTGCACCTCCCCGACTTAGATGCACAAGGATTCTACATACACAAACACACAGAAAAGCAAAGTATTCACACAAAAGAAAAAGGTTTAAGCAATAGCACACATATCTAGGTTTCACTGAGAAGAAAATTCTGAAATATGATGTTAATTGTGCTTTTAAAGTTCATAATATTGATTAAAAAAATACATAGAAACCAACAAATAGCGTTTATATTTACAGCAGTAGAGAACTCCTAAAGTAGCATGAAACCCATGCTGCAGCTGGTGTGTTGTTGGTTGTCTGTCTTTTATCACTCTACAGGTTGCTGTGAACCCACAGAATGACTCAAGAAAAAAAATAGTATAGAGACATAAAACTAGTATGGTACTCGTGCTGATGCCTCATGGATTTCAGTGCCATCACAGACACCACATCCTGACAACACCTAAAAAAAAGCAAAGATAAAGTTACAGCTTTGCTGTCGGCATGTGTTTTGGAGAGCAGGAAACAAACGCTATAGAAAACACCATCTTGACCCCATCTTGCGTCTCGTGTATTGATTAACCATTTAAGCCCACCGGCAACTATAGTTGCCGAAGTTCATAGTTGTCATTTTCCTTTTGTAAGTGTTTTTCTAGATGTCATCCATGTTTTATTTCTCAATGACATGCAAGCAAACAACCAAATCACTGTTACACAAGCTGTACACTCACTACTTTACATTGTAGCAAAGTGTCATTTCTTCAGTGTTGTCACATGAAAAGATATAATAAAATATTTACACAAATGTGAGGGGTGTACTCACTTCTGTGAGATACTGTATATATCTACATAATCATGAAGGTCTCTAGAATCATCAAAACAAAACAAATCTTCCAGGAGATCTATAGTTTTTTGTATACTTAATCAAAAGTCCAAGCGGCAACTATAGTTGCCGGTGGGCAAATGACTTGTAAGTACATATCATGGGGAAATGGGGTATACTGTGTTAATAGGTTAATAAATCAAGGTTATTGGTCTTGTTTCCTGCTTTTTGCCATGGGGGGTGGGAATTTCCAGTTTTCAAGTGACAGCAGCAGTTTACAAACTTCCATCAGTCACACGAAAGGAAGAATGGAATGATAAAGAGCTAACGCATTATGCTGTAGATTATCTTTTTCTCCCTTTTATGACATTATGTCTTGTAAGGGGCAAAATATTGAGGCCCCTTTATCCAGTTTGAATGCGTTTCATTCTAATTGGTCAAGGACCCTAATTATTTTTATGACTAGTAGCTTATGATTCCATTATAATGTTTAAATTCCATTATAATGTTGAAATTCAGACAAGTAATGAGTTTACATTTACATTATTATATGAAATCACCTACTACAGTCAGCCATTGAATACTATGGGCCTAAAAAAAAATGTGTCATTTTCTTTTCAAGTATAGCTGTTCAGTTGCTTTGACACAATCTGTATTGTTAAAAGCGCTATATAAATAAAGGTGACTTGACTTGACTTGACTATGGCTGCCGTCGCATCATCCAGGTGGATACTGCACACTGGTGGTGGATGAGGAGATACCCCCTGACAATGTAAAGCGCTTTGAGTGCCTAGAAAAGCACTATATAAATGTAATGAATTATTATTATTATTATTATTATTATTATTATTAACCAAACAGTTAAATGCGTAATTTTCTTTCTGGTATACCTTTTTTTTTAAATATATAGATGTAATATTTTCTTCATTCTATTTATTTTTATTTATTTATTTTCATTTAACTAACACACCTCTCAGGGTGCTTTCACACCTGGCTCGTTGTTTGGGAACCTGGCGTGTTTCCCCACTTAGCTCGGTACGTTTGGGTATATGTGAACACAGCAATCATGCTCGGATCCGTGCCCAAACAACCGGTCCGAGATCGCCTGAACGAGGTGGTCTCGGCTCGATTGAAAACGAACTCTGGAGCGGTTCGGTTGTAGTGAGA
>NW_015541051.1:173619-174033 GCF_001515605.1 Sinocyclocheilus anshuiensis | reverse complement strand
CAGATGTAATATTTTCTTCATTCTGTTTATTTTTATTTATTTATTTTTATTTAACTAACACACCTCTAAGAATGAAAATACCTGCATGTTCAATAATAAGTAAATAAATAAACAATCATGAGCGTAAGCCTACACATGATAATTATTTAAATAATCATATATTTAAAAAAAGAATATCATTAATTTCATGAATATCAAGGACTTTTGTCAGGGTTAATCCATTTGACCTAATCAATATGTGCCTATTCATAAAATATGTGATATTTTACATATTTACATAAAGTATAGTATGAAAATATGTTTATGTAAATTTATAAAACTACTTGTACCTTCACTGCAGTACTCCTTGTAGGCTACTTGTAGGCTACTTATACTAAAACTGCTTACGTAAGGGAAAGTTCACCCAAAAAAACT
>NW_015541051.1:167065-173537 GCF_001515605.1 Sinocyclocheilus anshuiensis | reverse complement strand
TGCACTTTGTTCTGCACTATGTTCCATCAATACTTGCAACTTTTTTTGGGTTTGCATCGAATGTTCTTCGACTTTTATGCATGATAAATTTGTTTATGAATAAAGATTGATCTGTTGAAAGCAGTTATTTTGAGTTAGATGCCAAAAGCTCTTCTCCTATTCAAATTTGGCATTGAAGTGGTGCATACAACATATTTGCCCACTATAGTTGCCGCACATTCAAATACGATTTTCAAGAAAAAAAGAAAAAAAAAACCTTTGGAAAATAAGTGCAGAACATGTTCACATAGGACACTATTAACATGACTATATGCATGAAACCATTCAGAAAAATTTGGGCGCAAATGGGTTAACAACCGTTACATGATAACTTAAGTATTAATATATAACTGTAATATTGTTGCGGTGTTCCTCCGGATTACCTTGTCGGGGTTTATTTCGAGATAATGACAGTCGGCCAGAGACTCTACATTATCTCGTACACGTAAAATGAAAATGTTTTTTTTTTTTACTGTTTTTACCGTTTAATGCAAATGAGCAGACTAAATCAGGGTAACGTGAAACTACCAAAACTGACAAATAACTACTTCCAATACATAGTCAAAACTAACCTAAACAATCAACGAAAAATGTTGAAATTGTTGATGAGACCTATTAATTTCACACAGCGCTGCTCTTAAATGGGACAATAAGGCAAGGCAAGTATATTAGCACATTTCATACACAATGGTAATTCAAAGTACTTTAGATGAAAGAAAAGAAAATAATAAAATAAAAATAATCACAACAATAAAACTTTGAAAATGATTTAAAAATTGATTGAAGAGGTTTAAAATTAATTTAAAACAGTTACGAATAGAAAATTATTATACATAAAATATAGTGCAATCAGTTCGGACATGGCACAGTGTTCATTCAATAAATGCACAGCTAAACAGATGAGTTTTGAGTCTTCATTTAAATGTGACTAATGTTTTAGCACATCTGATCTCTTCTGGAAGCTGATTCCAACTGCGGGCGGCATAATAAGTAAAAGCGGACTGCCCTTGTTTTGTGTGAACCCTTGGTATTTCTAACTGACTCGAATAAATATGTGTAGGTCATTTGACATACAGCGTCAATGACAGTCATGTACAGCAACAGCAAATAACGTTAACATTACTTACAACAGCGACTTTTGCGCCACTGCAGTTTGAAGTTGCATGAAACTGAGCAGCAGCAATATATCTGAGGAGCGCAGAACGGGACAGCGAGCGATGCGCAAACATGGTGCGGAGTGACAGAGGTAACCACTGTCTTCTTCGGAGTCACTGACTTACGGAAGAACATAGACATATGCTGCCACCTAACGTTTACTGTGCTAGTCTACATTGGTACCACAGACAGTATAATGAATAACAATAATAACTTGACAGTATTAATTATATATACAGTTTGATCGCGTTAATTGATTTTATTTAATGACTACCATAACAACCTTTTACAATTAGACATTTTTAGACATTATTTTAAACAACAACTATAAAGAACATAGCATTAACAACATTTCCCTGAACAGGTGCATTTTTACATATAAATGTCTCACATGAAAATTTGTGATATCTATATTGAAACAAATGTGACCTTTTCTCTACTAGTTACTATTACTCCAGTTATGTGGCTCTTATATTAATATTAAATCAGAGATCACTAAATGAACAGTCAGGAATTCCTATATATTTTTTATGAGTGTAAAACAAAGTGTGGGACAGTTTCCAGGACATGACATGTTAGTTGAGAATTTGCACAATCACAGTCTTAATTTCTCTGTGGTAAACTGGCCAAACGTAAAAAAATAACACCCTATTGCAATTCTGAGCTAAACTCCTGGGATTAGTACAGCAAAAATACACAACTCTATATCAGAAGCTTAACAATTATGCAGAATGCACAAACTTGGACAGGACTTTTCCTGCACTCCTCAGCTGTCCCAGTCTCTCTTTCAGTTCTTTCCTTTTACGTGCAACAGCGCAATGTTCCTGGAGCAGGATTCCTGGATTGTTCCTTCCAATCATGGCAAGCATTACATTCTGAAGCCGAGAGATGTACTGGTCCAGCATGTGGTACTGGACTATCAGTGGAATTTGGTTAGCCAGTCGGTCAGAGGTCATCTAGAAATACATACAAATTATATTTAAACTTGTGTCCAATTTACACTGCATAGACAGACACAGACCAACGGCGACAGTCACTAGATTACAGTAGGTCACTTCTCAGATTCAACATGTTCAACCATTCCAACAGATGCCAATGCGGTAACACACTGATCAGCCAAAACCATCCATACATTTTTGGTAAGCAATCATTATTTTACATGTTGCAAAAAGCACAGGGGGTACACAGAGATTAAAGAAGAAAGGTTCCTAATTCTTTAGATACTGTATATGGACAGATGCATAAATGTTTCAAAAGATTACCGTGAAATAGGCAGTGAGATGCTGCACCATCTCACGAACATCTGCACTGACGAACGCCCTATGCCCAAGAACTGTTTGGCTTTGTTTTTGTTTTACAGTTTCAAGCTGACTGCTGTAGAGATGGTCTTGGGAGTAGACAATCCTCTCCATCTTAAACTGAGAATGTATTTTCTCCTCAGCTCTCTGAAAATGATCATCAAGAAAATCTTCAACTGGTTCTTTAGCAGCCCTCAACAGGTGAGAGAAGGCCTTGAAATGAGAGCCAACGATGCGGTTTACACAGGAATGAACAATGTCTATAAATAAAAGAGAAAGAAAACAGAGCAGCCAATCATAGGAGGTAAAACACACCATTATATATTTCATTTTATTTATGTTTTTTGCTTGATTCTCTCGATCTTTTAGAAAGAAATGCATTATTTGAACATACACATGGTATGTTACTAACATACATAAATATTCAAGGGAAAATCAAAATGAGGACACTGAAAACTTGAAACACTGCCCTTTACCAGTGACGTCTTTGAGCAGTTTTAAAGTAGGCTCCTCTAGCTCCTCAATGTGTTTCTTGACAATGTTTTCGAAGGTTCTAGAATTCACAAATCCAGGAAGCTCCTTTCCTCTGCGAGTCCTAACATACTGTTCTACCTCATCTCTAAGGGTTTCCTCCGCTTGAGAGAAAAGATTAAGGATACACAAGAAATCAAGAATGATACAACCACAAGCATATACTGTTGGACACCCCTGCAGCACAGAGGGTTAAACCCAAAGGGCTCACACCAACATTTTGATACTTGACAGAAGTGGCCTAAATAAACTCAGGAAACAATATATAACATGCTTGAAAGTTGATTGTAGATTCAAATTAATGTTGGAGAGAGAGAAAACAAGACATTCTGATTGCCCTTAAGCAACATAATTTGCATAAATCAACATGATCATGATCATGATCATGATCATAGATCATTTTAAATTAATGCTAAAATGGTATATTATATAAATACAATATAAGCTCACTCTTTATGGGTTTGTCATCCAGAACGCGCTTCCATGCAGCAAATTCCTTTCTGATTTTGGTGAAGACCCTCAGTTTTTTAGATCTTCTTCTGCCCTCTTTACTCCTTCGAGGGCATCATTGAACTGGCGAATTTTCTGTAGAGCGAAAGAGTCTCATCAGACTATGAGATTAAAGAAAAAGGTTACATAAAAATATATGGGGGACAACATGTAAAACTATTCAGATTTTTTACTGTAATCGGAAAATTGCTCTTCTCTAGTTCATCTAAAGGAACTCCATCTCCCAGTGTTCTAAAATCATCAGACGTTTTCTCTAATTTTATCTCAAGTTGTTTCTGCAACTCTGGCAGCGTTTTCTAGGAAAGTACACAAGTAATGGAAACATTAGAACGCAAAAAACAATCTAGAATTCTGTATCCTATTCTTTCTGTGTGATTAAGTTCCAATTTAGTAGCTGAATACTATAATGTCACTATTACTTTTAGTTCATTTGTATCATTTTTCTATTGAATTTGTCCTTTTATTTGCATTTTATGTTGAATTACTGGCTGTTTACTTGTCTTCAATAATAGTTTTTGGACTTTTTACTTGCACTAGTTAGCCTAGTATTACTCTCTGCTGTGGCATCAAAATTGGTATGGAGAATTGTAAAATGTCATTGGTATCAAAAATTTGGATATAGCAAAATATACTTGAAAAAATACTCATATAAGATTGTGGTCATATAACCCACTTCTAATCATGTTAATTAATCACAAAATAATTTTGTTTATAATGTTTGCCATAATCAAGCAGCCCTACTCTGCAAACGTACAGTAATGTGTTCAACCAATTCTTTTGTGAGTCTTTCTGCAAGAAGGGGTATTGTAGCTTTTCCTTCCTCTAAAAGAGAACTAAAGGCAATGGATAAATTTGACAAAAGTTAAGGACTGCAGCATAACATTCTATATTTTTTAATTAGTGGGTTATGTGAAACATGCATATAAAACATACACACTGTCATTGTTGTGAAACAACAGCAACAACTTACAAAAAAGGCTGAAAAGTAGCTATACTAAATTCTAAAATGAGATGAATGTCATGATGACCTGTATACTAGAATATATCTCACAAACATTTTGCCATTTTCCAAAGCAATAGTTTGTGTTACAATTCTAAGGAGAAAGACTTGCCTGAAATTACAATGTTCATCAAAAAAAGTCTTTCTTTTTCTAGAGCTTTGATCAGATCGAGCTTCTCATTGATGTCTTGCTGGCCTCGGCACTTCACAATCATGTAGCCCTTCTTCAGTTGTATTACTTGATTATTGACTGTTCTGACCACAGTCTCCTCCATGCCTTTGTCCACTAAGCCTGGCTTAGTCAGAATACCTGAATATGAAAACCTGTTTCATTAATTCACAAAGAAAGGTAAACTATAAAACTATAAACTATACTATCAGACAATACTTATTGACATATTCAGTGAGCAGCCTATCTAAAATGTTGCATACCCAGGGTCCTTTGTCCAGTTGAATCAACTCTGAAGGCCATCTGCAGCGCCTCAGTGGTGGCGATGTCAATGTTCGCAGGCACCACAACCCAACTGATGGTCTCTTGTCTTTTAATAAGCTTTTCAATGAGATCTTTTATCTGTTACACCAAACCAAAATTATTGATGCTGAAGGAATACACTTTATTACTGAATAAAACAATATAACGTTTTTTTTTTTAATATTATTATGATTTTATATATTTTTATATATTTATTATAAATGGCACAGTCCAAACTGTAATGTTATATGAAATTCCCATTACCATATTAGAACCCATAATTCCTGTTAGTATTTTTGTTTACAGGTCTGTGTCTATGAAGCTGCTATCCAAAATATTTGAATGCTGTGAACATTTCTGCACATTTCCATATACAAATTACGTCTTACTTGTTTCTATATGTCTTTTGGCTGGTTTCCAGTGGCAACTCTAGCAATGCCTGGCAGGTCGATGAGTGTGAGGTCAGGAGCGTCTCTGGACTGGATCTCCAGAGTGATCATCTTATGACTGATCCCTTCACCCTTTCCAGCCAATACTATCTGAGCTACAAAACAATACAATGTCACAATCATCCCATCAATGACAAAACAGTTAATACAACTATTCTAAATACCACCAGGGCATTAAAGGTCTCAATAAACTGTACAATAATACACTTTAATGTGGACTAATACATACCATTTAAGACGGCATCCTCTATTTCTGCAGGTTGCTTCAGTTCCTTTATTTGATCCTTATATGAGAGCAATCCATGCCAGGTAGAATCCTTTGTAACCTTCTTCAGTTTCAGTACCAGAGGACATCGTGTCACAATACCTGTGTTTAATATAATAGACGGTCAGCTGCCTATTTGTAAAGACTTTTCTACAAATGTAAAGATCTATGATAAATAAGTGTAAAGGAATTCAAACACTTTTAAGAACAGTACATACATCCATAAATATACACACACATTCATATAGATAGATAGATACTGTAGGTTATATGTTTTATTTGTGAACTGATGTTCAGCTTTATTTTAGGATCATGAAAGCTTGATAAACACTGTAGATATGATGGCCACAGACACAATGTGTTTTTATTCCTCACTAAAAACCCTCATGGATTGTGTTTTCAAGTAATCTCAGGTTTGATTTCGCCATAACCTGAACTCAGGAGAGGCAAAGGAACGAGACAGGGATAGCTGCAGGTCAGAGAAATTGGTGTGCAGAAAGGTAAGGGAATGACAAAAAGTAGGGGGCGTGTCGAAAGGACTGGTGAAAGGAGCTTCTTGCTGGCAACTGAGTTGGCCAATCAGCATCTGTGCTTGAAGAAACTGTGTTATTGAGCAAAGAACCTATAAGGAAAATGACAGCAGAGGTAAAAAAAATATATATATAATATAATAATAATAATTATTATTATTATATATATATATATATATATATATATATATATATATGTTATAAAATGTATGTGTTATAGAGG
>NW_015541051.1:133928-167024 GCF_001515605.1 Sinocyclocheilus anshuiensis | reverse complement strand
ATATATACGCACAGAGTTTAACATACTTCTGGTGCTTTGAGAGATGTGTGTGGTGTTTTTGACATGTATAATAATTTTCAATAATTTGCTGCAAATGTCGCAAAATACGACCGAAAAAAGTTTTGTGTGTGTGTGTGTGTGTGTGTTAAACGTTTTATTTAAGCAATAGTGCAAGCAGGCTAGTTTAAAGCAGTCGCGAGCAGTGACTTTTTTAGACCGGGTATGATATCTAATTTATTCATTTATCACCCTGGCAGGCGTCGATATAAAAGTAGGGCTGTTGTCAGGAATAGCCATAAGGTGGCAGTGCCTCACATGTCCTGAAAAGTGAAGCTGCGAGCTCTTTGATCGCCCCCTGGTGGCTGGCTGCAGAACGCTCACTCCACATGAATCAAATATCACAACAAAAGCACTTCAACAATCTATCTATCCATCAATCTATCTCTGTGTGTCTGTATGAGCCGTCATTCTCTTCCATGGTGATAACCTCAAACAACAGCGACCGCATAAACCAAAGCTAGTTTCTCTTTTACAACCACGCGGATTGAGTTTTAAATGGTTAGATGCGTCATATTCAAATATTTACATAGGCATCTTTTGTTTATTTAAAGCCTTACCTTCTATTTCCTCCATATTTCTTGCCTGGTAAGACACTAGTGACGACGCTGTAGCAACTAGGCTTCCTTTAGGCAGCCGCTCCACATGCTAGTATCCTTATTTTTGATTGGCCTTTTCCCGTTTCCCTGCAGAAACAACAGCTGTGCAGTACCTAAAACTGGCCGCTAGGTGGGACGTGGGAGGCGACCACATACTTCGGATTGTGCGTTACGCTGATATTTGACTTTATTAAAAACAACTTATATACATATAGTTTTTTTTTTAATAACGTCAAATATCATTGGAAATTAGTGTATATATATACTGTCCGCAACCGTGCGTTCAGTTCCAGTTCAGCCCGCAGGAACCTTGAAGCAACTGTAGAGCCATTAAACAGTTGGAACGGAGGGACCCGCTTACAGACCAGCGACACCACTTATGCCTGCACCTGTCTGCCAGGTCAGTATGTCAGTATGTAACCAGTATGGTTATTTGTATGTCATTTTAAATGTAAAATTTGATTAAATTAATGAATTAAAATAATATATATTTTTATTAAGTATCAGTATCGCTTTTTATTTCTCCTCTTTCCTATTACTTGTTTCGCTTCTGTTTCAGTTTTTATAACCATTTCTTACTTTGTGTAAGTAAGTTGTTGTTTTTTAGCACGTGTGTTTGGTAGTGTTATTTTTTAGGATTACTGATAAACTACTGTCATTTGATTTGTATTATTTGTAGTTATTTATTTTAATTTTAGTTAAATTATGTCTGAATTTATTATGTCTGTATAGGTATTTTATTAAGTTTTAGTTTTATTTAATTTGAGTTATTTTAATACTTCAACAAACTAAATGGAAATGAAATAATATATATATTGAATTTATAAATGTGTATGTACATATACAGTATATATGTATGATGTGTGTGGTTGTACATACACATATGTAGTTGTGTTTTTGGTGTTTGGCTTAGTGTTATGTTAGAATCATTATTATACTCTTATACCTTTTGTTCTTTAATATTTTGAATTGTTTTTAGCTTTATTTTTTGTTTTTCATTTATATGTTAAGTTTTGAAATTTTGTTGTATGCATTTGTCATTTTTATTTAATCTCTTTATTTTTAAAATGTGTATAGGTAATATTTATAAAGTTTTAGCTTTTAGTTTTGGATCTGTTTTTAGTTGTTTTAATACTACAATTGATTGCTCCTGTTGTCCTCATTTGTAAGTCGCTTTGGATAAAAGCGTCTAATAAATGACTAAATAAATAAATAAATAAATATTGGTATACATATTTAAGAAAAGGACAAGAGAGCTTTTGTCCTTGAATATAAGGTTGTGATTCTGCCGTAGGCTGCATGTCATCACAGACATGCTGCTATTCTAAAGGCAGTACGTTTGAGATTTTCGTTAGCAAGTGGTATTGCTTTTATACAACAATTTAGTAAACAAGACGTTAATATTGAGTATCTTACATTTTAGACAAAATTGCCAGCTACGTTGTCTTTTTATGGATCTTGAATACTGTTTAAGTCAGTTAGCATGTGAATTGAGATGCAGGGTCTGCATTTTTGAAGGAATTGTTTGAATAAATGATCCATTGACTCACTTATAAATGCCACACTGGCGTAACAATATAACCTGAAAGAGTCACTGAAAAAAATCCCCATCACTATTATGCTGTCTGGATGAAAACTCACCTCGGAAAGCATATACGCTGCCATTGTCATCAGATGTAATAGCATCCAAGTGCACACGGCTGCACTGTTCTCTCTCTATGAGGTCATCAGTGCTCTTTTGTCCTAGAGAGACATCAGACTCCAAGTTCTTCTTTTTTTATGTAATGCTAAATTGCTTTCTCCATCCATATAATTTTTCCCCACTTGCATGTTCATTTTTGCACTTACCAAAATGTGGGCATCTCATGAAGTAATCACGGGTCTCCTTTGGATATTTGCCATGGACTTCTCCTGTAACTGGGTCAAACTTGGAGAACTGATGACCATGAAAGCAGTAATAATGATCCATGTAACGGAAGGCTCCGGTGCAGTTGGGCATGCTCTTGAATTCCTTTTCATCAACCTTCTTGGTCTTCATATTGAAGTGGTAGATTTCACCACCTTTGGTGGATTATGAAGGAATTTAAAGACAACAAAACCTCACATACTTATTACTTTCTTTACAAGTTTTCCATAATGTTTTAACCTCTGCAGAAGGTAAAAGACCACAATATATAATACCTTTGAAAAAGATGACGGTGTCATCGGTACAGTCTGGCTTGGGACACTCCACTGCAGCATCCAAATGGTCAGGAATTCCAAGGAAAATTTCAGAGATATCCTTGGGATAGTCCTTCTCCAGCTTGTGCTTGTATTAGCTGAAGACCTTGGTGTCCTTTAATGGTGTTAAAAAAGAAGTAAGTTTACATGTCTGATACATAAAGCAAACATCAGAATGAATTAGAAACTGCATTTAAGAGAATGTTAAAGTTACCAGGAAGAAGAACTGGTGGTCATGGTGGTCTGGGTTGTCTTCAGAGTGCATGCGGAATGCAGCGTCCACATGTCCCAGGTGATGATGGTCATCCAAATCAGGGAAAATTTAATTAGACAGCTCAGCCTTGCCATGGAAACCCTTGAACAGGTGGTCACCTTCAGTGAAAAAATCAAAGAGAAAGGTCAGTTAAAAGGCCAATGAGATCATGAGGCAATCACAAATTCTCTATATAAACATTAATTGGATGGATGGATTATTTGTATTTATGTTTATTTACTTATTTTTCACTGATAAAAGTCTGACTCCTCTGATCAACCATCTCTCACCTTTGAAGAAATAAGGAATTCCCTCCTCGTTCACAGCAACTGCATCAAACTCCATTCCTTCACAGCGGTCAAGCTTAACACCATGGTGCAATTCATGCTTATGTCCTTCAGGTTCAGGTTCATCTGAAAAAAAAAAGATTTTATATCATGAAATATGTGTCTGGATGACATCAGAATATACTAAAATATCACTTTCATTTACTGCCCACTTAGGGAAATTGTTTTAATTTAGCCATTTACAAGACCCACCTTTTTGAGCATGACCCTCCTTATGATGCCTGAACACAAAACATGATGAAGTGGATGTTAAAATTACAGATTACAACACACTGCAATATCCCTAATTCTAACAAGATAGTAGTATGTCTGTAATGTTATGTTTTCAGCTATTAGACAATTAGATTTAACAATATGTTTATAGAATTTTGTGTTTTGTAATTTGTTTGGGAAAAAAACAGACATCAAGCAATTCAGGCAATTTGTAACAAAAGCAAATCTTAATGAATATCTGTGTCTGAGAAACATTTTTTAAAACTGTATTAATCTACCTTATAATTCAATCTTGCCATTGTGGCATAGGCTACTGAAAAAAATGGTTGGCTCTTATGAAAAATTGCTTGATATGTTTCTCATTTATAAAATCACTTTTGATAAAAGCATATTGTAAATGAGTAAATGTAAGTGTAAAATTGTTTAAAGTAAATGCAAGAATTTAATGACTTACAGACAAAGCAGTCAAAAGTGAAGAAATCAAAATGTTGGTGCACACATAAAAACACAAAGACCCACTTCAAACAGGCAAAAATGTGTGCAAAAAAGTAATTATTATTATAATAATACAATATACAATGGCTATTTACACATTATTTAGTATTATAATAAATTTTAAGCCAGTACAAACTATGTGTTGACAGGTGTGTGTGTGTGTGTGTGTGTGTGTGTGTGTGTGTGTGTGTGTGTGTGTATACTCACAAGGGAGCAGTGAGGCTCAGCGAGAGAGCCAGGCAAAGAGTGAGTATTTGAATGAGCTTCATGGTCAGCAGGGTCCTCTGGTGAGACAGAGCTCAGCTGGAGAAGGTACAGCACAACCTGATGTCCCCAATTTATACCCTCCACCAGAGACTATCTTGCAAGCATGCTGGAGACAACACGCATGCCCCCCATTTGCACAGAGCGTAGGAAGGGAGATTCAGTTACATGCCCACACTAAACAACACACGTACAAATGCACGTTTGCATGCTTCCCCTGACTCCCAAGCTGGTCAAGGTACAAGGAATTTTCTGGTGCGGTATTAGGGTTGGTACAGGTAACATGAGTTGAGCAATGCAAAGATCCATGTATAATGGTGTAATGAGACTTGGCATGTATTATGAAGTATTATCAGAAACCCCTTGCAGGTCAGCAGTCAGTGGCATGGATAGTTCATACATGCAATAGCATGCATTTTCAAACTTTCTTATTTAGGAATATTTACACAGTATTTTATACTGTATATAGTAATTGCATGCACTCTATTTCTTCTATTTTTTATAGACAAATTCATATAATTTTTTAAAATTTGATAATAGTTCAAAAGTGAATAACATGCAGGCATGTGCACTGCCCCTAATAAGTTTACAATTCTAAATCTAAACAAAGTCACATTCATGTATGAAGCATACAGTGTAAAAATGATGAAGCTATCAGATAGGTTGGTCACTATAAAAAAAATAATAATTCAAAAGGATCTACAGATTTTTGGCCCGTTGTTTCAATTTGTTGGGAGATTTCTTATACAATTTGAAGTATGCATTTGAAAGAACCTAGCACTTAAAAGCATGCATAAATTGTCTCTTGCAGTTCTTTTACTGATGTGAACAATTTCTTGCAGTAACAGAATTTATTGATGACAATTTATTGATAAAAAGATTATGAAAAATCAACATGAGCACAAATGCAGGTTTGCTCTGTTGCTTTGTGCATGTATAGGACTGAACTTTCTAGAAAACCCAATGAAATGGGCTGTTACCTTTTCCCCAAATAACATAGACAATCAATACTAAGTGCTGACCTCTGCAGTTTAGTTTGATATGGTGATCATTAACATTTAAGACTGTTTTGCTCTGTCAAAATACTCATGGAAGCAAGCAGGTACAATAATCACACTAATACAGTATGCACATATAAGCAAGAGTGTCTTGCTGAATTCAAATTAATACAGAAATGAAATACTTCAAACTGCTTATCAAACTGTTACATCACATTATTTTTTATTATTTAGTTGGCCGGTTTTCAAACGTTATAATGCCACAGAACCCCCAAATGCTGATCCCTTTTTGTGGAAGGAGTGACCCTCTTCCTAAAGGCTATATGTTTTCAACAACATTATAAATATGTGTTAATTGCAATGCAATTTCACATATAAAAATCTTGGGATTACATCCAGACTACTGTGTTTTGTTGTTTTATTCCTTGGTCATTTATTTACACAACCATTTTAATATCTAGTTATTATTCATATTTAATATATTTTAAGTTGAACAATTAATTATTTTGGAAGATTTCAAGATAATGTTTACAAATTGTTGCAGGAAATAACAAAACAGACTAACGTAATATTCATAATTATATTCATATTATTGTTGTTATTATTATTACAGAAACATTCTACAGCATTTCTGGCCCTAATGAATTATATAAGTGTGACCTTGAACATGACATATGCATGTTCCTGCTTCAAAAAGTTATTTAAATGTCTATCAATGAACGCAAATAGATAAACGTATTGATATTAAGTATAAGATATTTTGCTAAATGTAAAGTATGTTAAGTACAATGAAAATACATTCATACAAGTCTGTCTCTATTGTGGAACTTTTATGTATTCAAAATTAGAAAATTGAATAGGGGCAATCTCTTTCATAGAACTTACAATAACTAAATTCTGCACCACATTTGAAAAAATTACACATTAAATGAAACCCTTTGCAGTCTTTTAAGATCTACCGTATTAAGAAATTTTTCAAAATAGGCAAAATGTTATGTAATGTTATGTGATAAACTAGCTTTCAAGCAGGGCCAAAATCTGTTTGTAATGTAAAGGACACAAAAGGGTCAGGCTGCAGACTTGCGCTTGCACTCTCAGACTTGCATTCTCAGACTTGCACTCTCAGACACTTACACTTCCGCTAGCGACATCACTTGCAGTCTTTATTTTTTAATTTTGTTCTATTTATTTATTCTTTTTGTTTGAATCTCTCAACATTTTACAACAGTAGCCAGGTGGTGAAGACAAGACAAAATAAACTAAATTACGAAGTCACTTGCAATCGCCACTTGCACTCTCCGATACCTGCGACGTCACTTGCAATCGACACAAATCGTGCGTGTTGCCAATGGAGACAAGACGCTGTTGTGGTGATTAAACGATTAAAACTAATTTTGTACCGTAAGTGCAAGTCTGAGAGTGCAAGCGCAAGGCTGCAGCCAGACCCTTCTCAAAGGACAAGTGTGTAATATTTATTTACATTTATTAGTACTGATAGTGGCAGTGATGTAGCAAGATAAAGATCAACAAAAACTTGAAAATGGTTCAACGATTTCCATCTAACATTAGAGTGATTTTAAATGTTACCATCACACAGAACCGCCCCTCATTCCATCCTCTCTCTCACTATCCCTGTTGGTCACGTCGCATTGAGCAGCACATAGAGACGTTTTGGAAATCGTTTTGCCCACCACAGAACCAATAACTCGGTCTAAACCTCTGGTGTAAAAGCTGCGCCTAAGGAATTAGCAATGCTTCAACAACTGACCAGCGAATTGTGGCTTGGCAAAACAATGGTTAAAAGACTGTTGTTCCCCTTGCTGGACAAAGACAGTTCAGCATCCTAACCAACTGTTTGTCCATTGCACATCACAAATGTTAAGTTGAATGAATGAAAATGAATGCCCCAAAAAGAAGTAACATAAAAGGTAGCATCCACCAAAATATTGCTTCCAAGGCACTAATATATGTGTAAACAGTTGAAGTCATAAATAAGATACACTTTTAAAAAATAAAGTTCTTTACTGACATGTGACCCTGGACCACAAAAACAAGTCATATGGGTCAATTCTGAAATAAGCTGAATGCTGCAGCTGAAGCTGAAAAAGCGGAATGCTGAATAAATAAGCTTTCCATTGATGTATGGTTTGTTATGATAGGACAATATTTGGCCGAGTTACAACTATTTGAAAATCTGGAATCTGAGGGTGAAAAAATCAAAATATTGAGAAAATCGCCTTTAAAATTGTCCAAATGAAGTTCTTAGCAATGCATATTACTAATCAAAAATTAAGTTTTGATATATTTACTGTAGGAAATTTACAAAATATCTTCATGGAACATGATCTTTACTTAATGTCCTAATGATTTTGGCACAAAAGAAAAATCAATAATTTTGACCCATAAAATGTATTTTTGGCTATTGCTACAAATATACCCCAGCGACTTAAGACAACTCTCCATAAGAAACTCTCCATTCCACAAGGTTCTTTTTAGTGGAAAAAAGTTTAAAAAGACTTTTAAAATGTTCCTTACAAGAAAAAAAAAAGTTTTGTTTAAGTTAACAGAAACATTCTTTGGGGAACCAACAGTTTGAATCATTCATTTTTATTCATTTTTTAAAAGTGTAATATTTCATCTTGACACATCCTGTGTATTGTGAGGTTCTCAAACCAGAAAGCAAAAGGCAAGTAATGTAAGCAAAGAGCATTATGCATAATGCCCACTGCAAGCGGTTAAGTAACACGCAGGGTCAAGGTTTAAAAAGCAAACTAAATAGAGGTTGTGAAAAGAACAGACGAAGCAGAGCACAAATAATCGATTAAAGCTTTATTTACACCATGTATGATTTACACCAACCCAAGTAATCCCACTGTCATTGCACTTATTAGGACAAATTAGATCCTTTCATTGACCTACATTTGATACACTATGTAGATGACAACTAGAAAGTCAATTTCACAATTTGAATATGCAAATGCAAGAGCACATCATAAGAGCTCTTACAGTGTATGTGAACAAAATGAAGCTAAGTAATAATCTAGCTGAATAAAAAACATAGATACAGAAACTGTGCCATTTGCCCATCACTCACAGTTGACTCCAGAAAACTGAAAGCACCTGGGGTACAGAGCCTAAAGCCGATCACAGGAGTGACACAACTGTGTTTTCCTGACATGGCCAGAGTGTATTACAGTGGTGTCTGGGCATAACAACAAAAACCCTGTTGGTTAAATTATGTAACATTATCGTCCCCTGCAGCCTTGTAGTTGCCTCAGTGCTCAATCACAGCATCCAGAAACTGTTAATGTCTGGCATGTCTGGACTTTGTCTGCTCGATGTTTACATAGCCTTGTGTTACACAGAATGGTCACAGATTTGATCCTTTGTGAGGTGAACCATCTCTGCTCCATTCTCTTAAGAAAATATATTTGTTCTGTTTGTAATATTGAGCAGAGCTCCAGGCAACAAAGGCAAATGCAAAGTTATAGGCTTGTGTGGGAGGGAAAATTGATTCATGCGAGAGGGAAAATAGCTGAATGCATTGCTCAGATCCAGATGCAATCATTTTAACATCTCAGATCAATATGTTTCTCTTTGTGCATATATATAGCTTCCTTGCTCCTGTTAATTACAGCATTAAAGTGGAATCTGCTGTAGCTAGAAAATATAATAATTATAATCAAACTTAAGGATCATTATAGTGACTGAAAACTTTATAGACATTTTTGACAGTTTGCCAACTGTGAAATGAAAGAGGAAAATTTAAACTTCAAAATTTAGGTGCAGGCGTGTTACTGTCAGGAAGCTGGCTCTCAATTTATTCCAAGCATTATTCTCTGAATTCCTGGTTCTGCCTTGCAAATGCAAAAATCACACCAGAGGATTTCCAGTGCATCCCAGAACCAGGAAAAAAAAGGCTATTGTAAAGAATACTCTTGTGCCAGAAAGGTCAAAACATTCTCAGCAGGCAACAGAATTCTCAACAGAAAGGCAAAAATGTCACAATTTGTGTAATTAAAAGCTGTCAGGATAAAATTATATCCTTATATTTCAACAACTCATTTTGGTAAACAAAGCCTCTAAGAAAAACATCTATGAGAGTGAATTTCACACAAACGCCAGCCTCTTATTTTAACCCCCCAATTATATATTTCTATATTTGTGTCCATTTATATTCGCTTATTTATATTTAAAATATTACCAATAGGTTTACCATTATGAATTATAACTGCATTAAACTGCTATCTCATACTACTTAAAAAACGCGCCCCCTAGTGGACTATACGATCACGATCAGAATAAACCAATCAAGATGCAGGAAAACTTGGAGCTGCCATAGACTTCCATGGTGGGAGCAGCGCGAGATCTGTTCTATATTTTGCGGACATTAAGTCATTTGCGTTTGTGCAAATCTTCAGGAATGATCGACGAGAACGACGCAGAATAACATCACGCTTCATGTAACCAAACATCCACCGTACACTGTACAAAAGCAACGCGTCCGAAGTGCGTGGATTCGACCACAGATGTGCCTTGGAGCGATACTGTGGACACGCGTGGATCTGTTTACATGCTGAAGAGAAACGAAAAGGTTATTAAACTGTACCGTTGTGTCGTGAAGGATCCAAGGGCTTAGGGTTCCTGCTGTCCAAGTGTAGTGCGGTGGGCGTCAGAATGATGAAGATGCGGCACCTGTAACCTGCAGTGGGTCTCCAGTTCCGGTGAATTAAACGGTATTCAGAACGCTGGAAAACGAGTGTACAGGTTAGGTTTCTAAATCTTTGTATTGCGATCAACTGTGTTCTTATATTGGCTTCCTGGATCATTTATCTCACAGAATTTAGTTGAACTTGGTCTAGCTAGCCTAATGGATAAAAATGGTTGGTGACTGAAAGGTGAGAGGTTCACCTGTAGAGGTCAGCTATGTGTGTTTTTGCTCTAGATTTGTAACCTTAGATTACTACAGGAGGGACTGAATCTGTCACTTTGATAAAAGCTTCATCTAAATGATTATAAGATTGTCGCACAATAAATGTAATGCATTTTATTCCATATTAGAAAGGCAGAGTTTGATTATTCTGATCAGTTTTCCTCCCCCAAAACGTCTGCTTTTTAATCCAAGCCAAAGGTAAATTAACCTGTATTTGGGTATTTGACATGAAATAACATATGGCCTACATGAACTTTTTTATTTAACAAAACATGCAGCTGAGCTTCTGCTGTTATTGCCCATGAAATATGATGCAGTTCTCTTAACACGGTATGTCACATACGGGAAAAGCTGTCACATTGAAACTTGTCATTAAACAGCCTCTATCAGCAAAATTAAAACAGCAAAGCATATATGAAACATGAAACAATTCCTGAGACAGCTAAAATGTAAAAAGGATAATAAAGTGTATACATACATAACATTAAAACATGACAATTTGCCTCGACCTGAAAATACCCTTATCTGAGCACAGTTCAAGTAGGGTTGCAAAGGTGTGAACATTTTTCAGTACATTTCCAAAAGTTTCCAAAATTTCTCTGTTTCTGAAATTTACCAGAAACGTTCCACCTCTTCGCAACCCTAAGTTCAATAATTCAGTTTTCACATTTTAATAACCATTTTTACTTTTTTTTTTATTTATTTTTTATTGCCATGCCATTTCTGTTGATACATGTAGTATGCTACACTACAGAACAATGCTGTCACTCCTGGGCTTTTCGTGTCAACTACCCATCTATTCAAACACAGAGAAAAATATAGGAGTGTTGTTTGTCAAAACTGTAATTATAAACAGGTGAGGGATAATAAGTAACAGCTATATATCTATGATATATAGATATATCATGAGCCTTATGAGTAGTATCCAGTTTGGCTGTCTTGGCAGTGCATCTTTATATACTTTGTATAAGGTAATTTGTGATGTGATCTATGAATAAATATCTTTTATGTTAATCTGTCATTTTTGGAAATAAAAGACTGAAAATGAAAATGAACATAAAATGACTGAAAATGAAAATGAACATAAAATGACTGAAAATGAAAGTAAACATTTCTATATACTGTATTTATAAGTCTAGAAAGCCAGCAAATATATTCAGGGAAATTATTGTTTTATTTTATTTTATATTTTGACCTAGTACTTTATTTATTTTGACCCCTGTGTCACTCACGCATGCTGACAAAACACACATATATTACTTAACTACTTGTTATTCATCTGACTCATTTATCCAAAGTAACCCACAGTACAGTAATTACAGGGAGAGTCCCCCTGGAGCAATCTTGGGATGGGCGCTTCCCTCGAGGATGCAATGGTTAGAGGATTCATGGATCATCGATAATAATTTGATAATTTGAATTTGACAGCCTGTATCTTCAACCATTACACTACCCCACCCCCCACCATATGTTGTTGATTAGTTAGTTGTTGATTTAGACATTGTGTAAAAAAAATACACTGTCAGCACTGCATTTGTTGTAATGAGGTTGCTGTTCACTGAAGGCACTTCTGTTTTGTTTTATGGCTTCTAATAAATTGCAGACATATGAGGTATATTTAAAGCAACAATCTGGATCCTGTCCATGAGTTCTCGCTCTCTTAAGAGAATGTGTACGGACAAAGAAAGAAAGAAAGAAAGCAAGAAAGAGAAACACTATATGACATCATGCATCTGTGTTTAAACTTTGACCCCAAACCCTAACTCCTCCCTCGCTCTCTCTCTCTCTCTCTCTCTCTCTCTCTCTCTCTCTCTCTCTCTCTCTCTCTCTCTCTCTCTCTCTCTCTCTCTCTCTCGCTCTCTCTCTCTCTCTCTCTCTCTCTCTCTCTCCCTCTCTCGTGCTCTCTCTCTTCCTTGCAGTCAGCTATTTCACTTCATGCCCTGACATGTTAAGGAGCAGGAGGGGAGGAGATAAAGGACCAGAAAAACCGGTATGCAGCCGGGAGCCGAGGAGAATATGCGAAGGGAGGAGTGAATTTCTGTCTGTCCAGCAAAACCATAAGACCTCTGGAGGAAGGAGGAGGAAGAAAGGAGCAACAGAAAGACGTGAAGAGAGAGTAATACATTTGAGGCGAGACTGAACACTGCCATGGAGAAAACATAAAGTAAAAACATGAAACAGCACATTTCAAAGGTAAGATTTTGTGTTGTTTTTTTTTTTATTTACTCAGTGTCTTTCTTGATCTCTCTTTAACTTTATTTCTTTATTGCTTAGGACAGTTTGAGTTGAGGGTTTGGTCAGCACCTTGACTGACTTGCATATCCGAGCTCTCGCTTTCATGGGAGTTTGACAGATACGTTCTACCCCTCTTTCTATTTCTGTTTCCCTCTCAACCTTTCCTTCTCACATGTCATGGCTGAGTTAAATGCCACACTTTCATTTAAAGGTGAAGTGTGTAATTTCTGTGCCGCTAGCAGCACCAAACGGAATTGAGAAAATAATGATAGTTTTCAATCAGTAAAAGCTTCCATGTTTTTGGAGCATAATGGCTAAACGCAGCACCACCAGATCGCTTGAGATTTACAGTACAGTAGCCTATGCCAAGAAATCATTCATAAAGTAAGCCACTCACAAACTAATGTCTGTGAATGGTGTAAACACTGTTGTACTACAAAACATTTTTTTCTGTTTTTTGAAAAAATTGGCGCAACCAATAGTTTAGGGTGACGCAATCTATATAATTTTATATTTCCTGTTGTAAATGTTTCACTTCTATTTTATTTTAATTATTCTGTTTTTCTATTTGCTGACCTCTGAAGCACTTGAGCTGCATTTTATATATGAAAGGTATTATTATTATTATGACTTGTATCTGCATATTAAACTGAGTTAGGAGAAAGTATTTAAACATCGGCCGAATTACACCCTTCTCATCAAGCTTTATGTTTGTTTTGTCTTACAGGGCTTCTGACTAACAGCATGACTTGGACCTACGGGATTGCAAAATACAAACACACCTGCAGCCAACAGTCATCTGAGGACACTCTCTCTGATTCTCCATGCCGGAAACCTTTCGGTAGCAAACATTTGCATACAGCCCAACCGAACCCCACTGCTTTTTCTTAGCATCAGTGCCAGTTGTTTGAAGAGATTCCAAGAGCCACCTACTTCGCTTGTTCTATTAGGGACTATGGAAGAAGGTAAATCCTCATGGTCCTTCCCTGTTCATCTCCTGAGGGCCAGATGAGGAGCATGTTACCCAGCTTGTTACGGGGCCGGCGGTTCTACTGCCGTGAATGGGCCCTCGAGAAGCTACAAAGATGCCTAGAGGTGCGAGACTCCTCCAAGAGAGTGGAGGGAACAGCCCGTGTCTCTCCAGGGATCCTAGTGACTGGGGGCCCGGGCACGGGTAAGACAGCCCTCCTCACAGAACTGGTTTGGCCTCAGTCGGAAGCATGCAGGGCGGCAGGGTTGGCATCACGGTGTTTGTCCTGGCACTATTGCCAGCGAGAGGATGCAGGCAGTATTGAAGTGTGGAGATTTGTCCTGGGGCTGGTTGAACAGCTGAAGGAAAGTCCACTTCTGGAACCGAACTATGTGAAAGCGATAAGCAGTGCTGCTATTGCTGCTGTCCTGGAGCCCCTCCACTGCCAAAGAGAACCTGATGACACTTTTAAAAGGTTGGTTTATACATTGCAATGTCACTTATCATAATTGGATAGAAACCAGAGTTACAAAGCTAGATTTTTTAGATAGCCTGTTTCTTCTGAAGTCTGAACTGTAGAAAATTATGTGAATGAACACATAAATGAATTATATTTAAAGTTAAGGAGTAAATACAATGTTATTAGAACCTGATGTATCAATGCAATATCATGAGGAAAAAATATATAATCGATATATGGCATATGTAACTCTGCCATAATACTACTTCTTAATTTTCAGTAAGTACTTAGTTTCTTCTTGAAAATAGTTTTATCTAATGTACAAATTACAACATTTTGATATAGATTATAAATCTTGTAATTCACTATTTCAGTATATCTAAAAAACACTTTTTTCTTTCTCTGAATTTCTCACATTTTTCTCTTGCTTTTGCTCTGCAACAAATCACTCACTGTTCAAGATCCCTTTGAACTCATTTCTGTCAGCCTTTAGTTCTCCAAGCATTTCATGTTTGCTCTCCAAGCATTACTCCTGTGAGAAATCCCAGATGTTTCACAGCTAGGCCTTTGGTGTACCTTACACGCTCCCTCTGTATTTCACATTGTTTGTGCAAGGAAAATGACACTTCAGTGGGGCCTTTAAATGACTTAGACATGTTGTTGTGTTTCTTGTCTAACAGAGTGTCAGGCTCCAGAACATTTTAGCATTTAACATGGAATTTTAAGATCAAATAATCAATTATACCTTCAATTTGTGACGTTTTGTGTAACAAATAAAGCGTCATTGCAGAAGATGCTTGTTTTGAATATAATCCACACAGCTTTCTCTTAGTCTTTTTTAAAAGACAAAAAATGAGTGCATTTTGGTCTGTGATATTTGGTTGTCAAAGCCAGAGGGAAAAAAAACATACAATTTTAAAATCATGTAAACACTTTTTCTTGCGTTTTCTGGTTATTCATAGTAAGCTGATGTTTTTAGTGTTTGTTGTGAATGTAAATGCACTCAGTGACATTTTGCTTGAACAAGGTTTCTTTTATTGTTTCCTACTAAACCCTCCCACCCCTTATATTCTCCCCCTCCATCGTATTTTCGTCTGATACCCCTCAGAAAGACTTTGTCAAAAGCAGGAAAAGGGGCTATTGTTCTGCTTTTCTGACACATATGTTTATTTATTTATTCCTCTCTTCGCAATAATGACGCCTATTCACAGTTATCACAATAGCCCAGCGTTCAGTGCAGATGGATGACGCTATTTACAACCTTCGGGGGAAAAAAGGGGGTAAAGACCAAGAGTCGTGCCACTAGTTTGTGGAGTTTGTGTCCCTCGGTGAGGTCGCCACACTGATAACTTTCTCTATTCTATTTATCTTCTTTCAGTGTTTGCGCTTACACTGGTTCTTTCAGTTTTCCCTTACAGATCTGACGTATATACAGGCCCACATTCCACATTTGCCTTACACATGCTGACAAACTGTTGTGATGTTTTTCTCTGGTCCTGGCAAGAGAATGTAAGAAGGGTTAGTTTAGGAGTGAAATGCGAGCGTCAGTCCCTGCTGTATTCAACATGCTCTCTGACGTACATAAGTTATCATTAACACTGTTTATTTAAAAGGCAACCAATGATGAGGACAGTTTATTTTATCAGGACATGAACTTCTGTCATCAGGAAATAATTATGACTTGTTCATCAGTTTGAAGCTCTATAGATTGTCTCTATAGGTAGTTGTAGTAAACAGAAAATTCCTTTAAGATTATTGTATTGTAAGTAGATTAAATGACTAAATGTTTTGCCAAGCACAATGGAATTAGCAACTGTAACCTATTCTCAGTTCTGATTTTGAAAACCTATCTGATTTTGGCAGTGTGGACTTGCAAATGTTTCCAGCTGAAGCAGTGGTTGGTTGTAAATCCTGTAGCCTAACCTTCAGCTGCCTGGCCATGAGCAAAAGCCTTAAACCTCCCATTTTGTCCACTACTAAAGTATAAAAAGTTTCACATAACTCTTCTCTTAGGTTTGATCTCTTAACCCTTCTCTGTTTGACAACTTTAACTTGCATGACCATTCCTGGGGTCAAGACAAGCCCATAGCTTGTCTTTGTAGACATAATGAGTCAGGAAGAACATTTATTAGGTTGTTTGGCTCAAGCTGTGATCTGTGAGCATGTTAAAAGGGCATTAGCTCAACAAATTATGTGAGCCCACGTGTTGGAGATAAGGAACCGATAAACACGGCATGCTTATAACTATGTATTTTATGGTGGGAGAATGAGACTGGAAGTTCAATACTGAACCATTTAACCAAAACAGACAAAATAAGGTGTGCTGTTTAAAATGCTATACTATTAAAGAAAACAAGTGTTGATATTAATTATTATCAGAACTATGAGCTATGCTGACTCTAAACAGAATGCAGCGTTTCCATTAGGCAAAGTATTATTTCAATTCATTTTCAATAAATTAGACAAAAAAAACAGGGCTACAAAGACATTTGATGAGACTTCCAAGCACAGATGGGGGCTCTGGCATCTCTGTTTGTAGATGGCCCTGAGGGCAGTAAACTCCTCTTTCATAACAGTTTTGCAGAATGGTTAACTGATGTTAAATACTGCACACAGAAGTTTCTGTGTTGTGTGAAGGATGGTCACCTTTCTTTGGCCATGTCCCTCTCTCTTCGAGCCAGTAGTTTGGGTACAGAGGAGACTTGCCAGCTGGCCCACCACCTCCTCAACAGTGGAGTTCATGAAGGGGAACCAGCCCTCCTGGCACTGTGGTTGCTATGGACTGGAGTTCCAGCACTTAATGGTGCCAGAAAAGACTGTTCTTCTAGTCATACACCTGTATTAGTTCAGCAAGATGTACTACAACTCTTAATGAAAAGTGGAATTTACCCTGCAAGCTGTTCACCAGACAATAGCTCCAGTGTCGGGATTCACTGTATTGGAGGAGGAGGCAGGATAGTTCGGCGAGCATTACAGAGGGAAGACTCTGTGAGAGCACTTCTTGACAGTGGAATCAGTGTGAACCGTACAGACCCATCAGATGGACGGACTTTACTAGCAGCTGCAGCCAATGCTGGACATGTAGATGTAGCAGCATTGCTGTTATGCCGTGGAGCAGACCCTTTACTGAACGACAACCAGGGGCAGACTGCACTGACGCTTGCTGCCAGACAAGGCCAAGTTGGTGTGCTGCAGGTGTTGCTACAGTGGGTGCAGGAGCAAGGGAGCAAGAGTCCTGCAGCACAAGCCCTGCTGGAGCATGTGGACAGTGAGGGATGGACTGCTCTTCGCTCTGCTGCATGGGGTGGCCACAAGGAAGCTGTGCGTCTACTTCTGGAAGCAGGGGCAGAGATTGATGGCTGTGATTCAGATGGCCGGACAGCCTTGCGAGCAGCAGCATGGGGTGGACATGAGGAAATTCTGTTGACCCTCCTTGATCATGGTGCTGAAGTAGACCGCTCAGACCGTGAGGGACGTACTCCACTAATAGCTGCAGCCTACATGGGTCATAAAGAGGCAGTGGAGATCCTTTTGAATGCTGGGGCCAATTTAAATCTAGCGGATGGGGATGGACGTACCGCTCTGTCTGTTGCTGCATTATGTGTGCCATCAGCAGCTGGAGGACGAGGGCATGGAGAGGTTGTAAGCCTTCTGTTGGAGCGAGGTGCCAATCCAGAACATAAGGACACAGATGGAATGACGCCTTTACTACTAGCCTCTTACGAAGGGCATGAGGAAGTGGTTGAACTCCTGCTGGAAGCTGGAGCTGATGTAGATGAAAGTCCTGGATCTCATCCCTCTGCTATCACTCCTCTTCTTGCAGCTGCAGCTCTGGGGCATGCTAGCACAGTTAACCGTTTGCTGTTTTGGGGGGCAGCAGTGGATGGCATCGACGGAGAAGGCCGCACTGCTCTCTGCTTGGCTGCAGCAAAGGGTAGTATTGAAGTCGCAAGAGCACTGCTGGACAGGGGTTTGGATGAGAATCACAAAGATGACCTGGGCTGGACTCCATTGCATGCTGCAGCTTGTGAAGGTCACAAAAGTGTGTGTGCAATATTGACAGAGCAAGGTAGCATGGCACGTGTGGGTGAGCTTGATGTAGAGGGTCGGAGCCCTCTAATACTAGCAGCACAAGAAGGGCACTGCAGTACAGTCAGGCTACTTCTAGACCGAAAGTCACCCATTGATCATCGTGCATATGATGGACACTCTGCACTCAGTGCGGCCGCTCTCCAGGGATATCGGGAGATTGTGGAGTTGTTGATGCGTAGAGGGGCAGACACTGATGTCCGTGATGCTGAAGGAAGACCTCTTCTTTATTTGCTGGTCCTGGAGGGCCGTTTAGACATGGCCATCCTACTCATTGAAAAAGGCGGTGTCCCTCTGGAGTCAAAAGATGCAGAAGGGCGAACTGCACTCCATGTAGCAGCTTGGCAAGGAGACCTGGAAGGTATTGAACTGTTGCTGAAATATGGAGCTGACCCAAATGCTAGAGATCTTGATGGTCGGCCTCCTTTGCACTCTGTGGCCTGGAGAGGTCATGCAGCTGCTGGCAGGCTGCTGCTTAGGGCTAAAGGTCTTAATGTAGACCTGGCTTGCAAACAGCAGGGTGCCACAGCACTTAGCATTGCTGCTCAGGAGGGCCATGCTGAAATTGTGGCCTTGCTTTTAGAGAAAGGTGCAGAACCAGACAATGTGGACCGTTATGGCCGCAGCCCAGTGAAGGTAGCAGGAAAACAAGGTCATTTCACAATTGTGCGACTTCTGGAGAGCTATGGCGCAAAGCCCTTCTCAGGTCTCATACCGTTTACACCTAGTGGTGCTCCCAACAATTCTTATCTTTCAGCCATAGTCAAGACCCAAGCATCCATTAGTTCAGGAGAAGTGGGTGTTGATGGAGTCCCAGCCACATCTTCTCCATCTTCGACCTCAGTTTCTGCCTCCTGTTCCCCAGCTTCCACTGCAGAGCGTTTCCACTCCATGCCTGCCTCACAGACTTCCTCCTCCACCTGCCACTCCCTGGCCACAGTACAGACTGTGCCTGCTGACAGCCTGAATTTCATCCAGCAGATTCAACAACATTCGCTTCCTCGTTGCCGCAGTCGGCCATCCACCTTGCCTCTACCTGGTTCCAATCCAGCCAGTCTTCAGGGCAGAGCTTCTAGGCACAATCAAAAGGCTGTTCCCAAGAGCAGTCCCACAAATGAACAGTACACACTCACTGAACTCCTGGACTCAGACAAACCCTTAAAAGGGCTTGGATACTCGGTGGATGGCAACTACCTCTTAAAACCTAAAACTCCTTACATCATCGCGGATGTGATAGAGAAGAGCCTCAAACAAGCTGTTGGAGTAGATCTAAAGTGGAACTCAGTTATGGCTTCCTTAGGGGTGATGCCAAACCAACAGGGCCCAATTCGACAAACAAAAATTGGGGAAAGCCCCCCTTTGGGGTACCCACATTTTCACTTCCAATCCCATGCACAAAAAGATGATTGGGGAGGAATTCAAAAGACATCCATGTCTCCAACCATTGACCTTTCAGCTATTTCCCCACATAGTGCCTTACCTAACGTGTCTGTGTTTAACATGACAACTACTGACCCCCAGCTGAATCTCAAACAGGCAATTAAGCTGCAGTTTGAAGGGCCAACCAGTGCAGCACTTTACAAGCGGGAAACCCCTCTCTGAGGTGAGGCATTATGTTTCTCAAAATATAGAACATTACATTTGTCTATATTTAATTGTAATTTGTTGATTGTCTTGCAAATGTAAAATTTATTAATTGATCAAAGACAGGTTTATTTATTTGAATGTCCATAATGTGTCTTATCAGGCAGTTGTCAGATATCCCAGATGGAAGTGAACCACATTCTGCTTTTAAGCTGCAGTCTTTATGATTGTGACTTGGAATGTCTGGAATTCTAGTGACAACTTTGTCTTTTGTAGGCAAACCTGGACATTTGGGAGTTCAAGGAGATGAGGGTTGTGTAGGAGAATCACTGCACTCTGTGTGGGAGGTGTTGAGAGTAGAGGAAGATGGCAGATGAGAGAGTCATAACACCCTGACTTCCACCTCTCTTCAACCCATTGACCCCAAAGCACAAAAGAAGAGGGAAAGACATAGGGAGCATAGAGGAACCTGAGTTCAAAGGCTCAAGCTGTGTACATTCCAGAGCTTTTCCTCCTCATGCCGTCACAATGGAGAGCAGCTGGCACTCTCTCATACAATCACAGGAAAATATTTTTACATTAAGAGGAACACTTATGGATATTTGCTCTGCTTGTGTTACGCATTTGCAAAAGTCAACATATACATACCCCATGGATTTTTGTTCCCATAACTCGACATAAATGACACAACTTTTCATAGACAAAAGAGCTATTCACTCTTTCATCTTCATACACATTGTGGCTCAGCAGTGCCACCTTTGTTTTATGTTGGTGAAATATAAGAGCTAATAAGAATGCTTTTGAAATTGGAGTGCATCTACATTCAGAACAGTGTTTTTGGGTGACCTGCTGTACATTGCTCAGTCTCTGTGATTTGCACCCAGACTTGGACTTACTGGGACAAAAAGGGCTTTTTCAAAGTGCCACTGAAGCTTAGTGGCTTTATATTCCAGATATGTTTTCATGACTAGTGGAAGTCATCACTAATGTTTATGTCTTTTAAAGATGTGCTAAATTTAACATACTATTTGTTTCAGGACATAGACGTGTCCATAATTGCTATTCCTAATTTACCTTGAGTTTTTTAAATTACGCATTCTGTCATATTGTCAACAGTGAACCAGTTGACCTATCACCAAGGCAAATTCATATTTTAAAGCTTCATTCCAGTTGAATTACAGAAAGAGATGGAAAAAAGAAAGTGAGAAGTTACAGTTCTACAAGTAGTTAGGGAGGAAGATATGACCTCCCATACATGCTCATCAGAGGATGACTAAATTTAAGTTGAAGGTCTTGACGCGACGGGAGACGGTGATGTGAATTTTACATTTTGCCATAGGTAATTTATAATGTTTATACTGTTTTGTATGTTAAAATTAATTGAGATGCACTAATTAAAACTGTATATGATTTTGTGTGTCTGTGTGCAAATTTGTGTAGGAACAAGAAAGAAGCAAACCTGGCATCCCTTTGGTTTACATGCAACAGATCATTTAGCACCTCTGTCCCTCACATTTATTCAGTACTCTTATAGACAAAGTAAAACCTAGAGAAAACTCAAAAATCTGCTGAAGCTGGTTGCCTTTTGATTTATTACAGTTATGTATATGAGTTTACTTGACTCTATAGAATTACCATTTGTGCATTGAAATATTTCCAGCATTTGTTAAGCTATCATGTTATATTACAAAATTACATAAATCAAGCTTAGTAGATATAGTTCATCCCAAAATATTATTCAGTCATTGTCATGTATTTGGAAAGAAGTATGGTGTAAGAAACTATGTAGTCGCAGACGTGTAAGAAAAAATTTAGTCACAATTCATTCTTTGTATTTCTCTCTACAGAAATTACTCTGTGCAAATATGGTTGTTGTGTTTCTCTTGAATGCACCAAGTTAGAAAGCATGAAGAATGAATGGGCTTTGAAAGGAAACATTTTCAGTTTATAATGACTTAATCTCAGTCACTTTGACAGATACTTTGCAAGGAAAAGAAAAGCCTGAACATTCATGTTCAACAGAAAAAAAAAAAGGTTTTGAAAAACATGAGGGTGATGATGGACATTTTTGGGCCAAGCCATTTAAGTTAAATCCATGGGCTCAAGAATTTAGATGTTTTCTGTCCTTTTGAGTTATATTTCTCCCATACTCTAAATGTAAAGATGTTGCACATTCTTCAACAAGCCTTTCCTTATTTGTGCATTCTCAGTAATGGCTAACATTTGTCGTGCCCCCCACCCCCCTCTCTCTCTCACACACACACTCTCTCTCTCATCTCTCCCTGTGAGGGGTATTTTTATTGCCCCTCTAAAGTTTACTTGCTACTTCTATAAATCCCCTCAAAGCAAACAACTGTGGCTGTGTGTGTGCAACAACATGCAAAATGCCACTCATTTGGCATTTTGCCTGTTGCACATACAGGCACAGATACAGACACTGTTCGTACTGTAATATACACACTGTAACCATAGGATACAGCACAAAACACCCACACTAGCCACCCATATTGAAGAAACTTACACACAAACACACACTGCAAGGAAATATATGTTTATTCTTAGATGGGGGAAAAAGGTAAATTTCCTTAAGACATGCACAACATGAACAATAGAGACATGCTGCTCCATATTAATAATTATTTCTTATCCATAAGCACATTATTATAGGTTGCATGTGGATCTCAAATATGCAGCTACATACTGAGACTTGTGGCAAAACTGTTACTGTTACAACAAGCTAGACCTCGTAAACGCAATATCAAAAAGTTTACTATGTCATTATCTATTTAAAATTCTCGGAGACATTTTAATTTCTCAGACTGCTGAGACATTTTAAAGCATATCATTTTCATTTTGAAAGTTGGTTATCTGTGTTCTTTTTTTTTTTTTTTTTTTCAAGACATAACTAGTGTTTACCCTATCTCGGATAATGTGGTTTGGGGTTTGTAGATAAACTGCAAACTCAGGCATTCCTCTATAATGAAGGACAACTTGCACTGAGTTCTTTTATAGGTGGGTTTTTTCTCTCTCTTGTAGACACTGCAGGATATATTTTTATTTGAGAATTTTAAGAGCCATCTAACATTCCTTTCTGAATATCATTCTTTACTAGAAGGCTTATTCATTGCAACCATTATATGGGACCTCACAGACAAGATGGTGGTATAAAACCATTTTTTTCTATTATTCCTGTTAAATCATAATAATGCACACCAGAATATCTTCATTAAGATGGAATCTAGCTTTACAAAAAATTCAAAGCGACTCAGGTTGCATTCAAAATATACATTTGATTAGTTCATGCATTCCCTGTGAATCAAATCCATGACCTTGGCATTGCTAAAGACATGATCTGTTTTTAGCTATAGGAATGTGACCTATTAAAATGCTTATGGTTAAATATTCAATGTAAAAGACTGATACATTTAATGTCCTAAAACAATTTAAGAATAGAAGAGGTAGAACGGGTTTCTCTTTCTGGGAAGTTCATCTGCCCATGTTTTCTCACAATTCCACATCCCACACTATTGTGACCTGACAAATAAACATATTATCTGCTATAAAAGTGTTTCAAACCACTATTAAAGGTCATTAATTGCACATGAGGCAAAAAAGGGACGTGTGGACTTGTGATGAAAACTTTAGTTGAATTAATTCCGGCTTCAGTCACACACAAAGTCAAAGACAAGGCTCCACTTCCTGACCGACAAGGAGACACCACATCCTCTGACAGTGTAAACAAGGGAGAGGAACACCTTTCTATTCAATAACAAAACATTTTTAGGACAGAGGAAGGATATCACAAAAATTTCTATCAAGTTTTTTTTTTCTGTATGAAATTAGGTTATTTAAATGTCTGCATGTTTGTGTAGACCCTTCAAGAAGTGAGCAGATGTCATTTTGATTAGATTATAGCCATCCTGTTTTTTTGGGACCAAGCCAAGAGAATGTGTTTAGCCTAAGTTCTAACTGAAAAGGAGTAGCAGACTGGGTGTGTTTGTTAGTCAACATTCCCTGTTGAGCTTTGAGAGACTCTCACTCATGCAGCAAGTCATTACAGAACTCCGAGGATTCTAGAGCTAGCAGGAAAGAATTCCAGAATTATTCAAAAGATTCCAGCAGTTCTGGCTCACTTTTTAATATTTCACAGTCATACCAAGAATGTTTCACATTCAGTAGTTACATTCCTGTTGTTATTCAAGGGCCAAGTATACTAATGATGAACAGAAGTGCTCAAATAGACAAGCTTCTTTAATGTTATGTTTTAAGAACAAAGACATTTACACATATAAATTGAGATATTTTAGAAAGCATCCTTTCTAATCATCCTTGAAGACTTTTTTCAATGAACAGGAGCCTTGTCCATTTTTTTTTTATTTTTATTTCATTCTCGAGTTCACTGATGAACAATTCCTTTCCAAGTGCATTAACATGTTGATGTATCATTACTGCCTCCTGCTGCCAAGGTTCTTCAGTATCAATAGCATACAGTATAGTCTCATTATTACAAAGTCAAACAAGTGCGGTAGAAAGAAAAATCGCCAGGGATTTGAAACAAATGTCAAAGCACCACACACAAAATTCTAGGTTAGTCAGCCTATGCATTCAGTCTGACTTGTCTACAAAAGTAAATAAAATTTTTTTCAAGCTCTTTTGTGACTATGTGAAGTGTTTTGTTAAGCTATACATATACAAACACACATACACACACTTATATATCACCTCCAACCTAATAAAATATCCCACAAAATATTACTTGGATTACATCCCAACTGGTCTGTACCTCACTATCAGTGGATTGCAAAAAGTTGATTGCAGTGGAAGTAAAAATGATGGGTAACTATAAGACTGTGTGACTGAGGATTACATTAAGCAGTTATTTGGCATGTATATTTGAGGGATTTCAATGCTAAATAAACAACTAAATACAGATATTACTGATCTCTACTACTATTCTTGCATATTGTAGATTGTCAACCATTGCTATACACCATGCAATATGATATTGTACTGGCAGCAAATAGTAAATTAAATATATATTGCTAAATACTCATCTCATTAAGTCACACTTTATTTTAAGGTCCAATTCTGTTGCTTATTAATAGTTAGTAATGTAGTTGTTAAATTTAGGTACTGAGCAGGATTAGGGATGTAGAATATGGTCATACAGAATGTGCTTTGTAAGTACTAATAAACAGCCAATATCTTATCAGTAGGACTGTTAATAAGCAACTAGTTAATAGAGAGAATTGGTCCCTATACTAAAGTTTTACCTGTTTCTGAATTTTAAGCTTTGTGGTAACTCTTCATTTGTACTGATAAATTTTAACGCAGTGGTGCATGCTGTCTGACACAACTAGCAGATCATTAGGTAAAAGTGCCAGTCCACGAGGGCTGCTCAGTCCATCAGACAAAATCACTCGTCCTGCCCCTTCAGAGGGATATAGAAGTACCCGATGTTTTTCTCCCCAGTCTGCCACCAAAACAGACCCATTCTTATCAATGCAGAGGCCCCAGGGACAGGAGAGTACAGGTCCTAAGCTAGAACAAACACCCAGGATTCGTAGGGTGTCCCATCCTGGTCCTAAAATCTTCACACAAGGCTCCTGCCCAATTTCACTGCCTCGCTCAGACACTGCAACCAGACCAGTGTGCAAGCATGCTGAGACCAGGTAAGGCCTGTGGAAACCGGTCACCACAGTGCGTTCCAATCTGGAACCGGTTTTAGGTTCAAGTTTTAGTGCTGTAAGAGTACCCTTTCGTATATCTGCAACTAGGAATTCATCTCTTTGGGTGACTGTCACTCCCCTTGGTGCTTCCAACTCATCTCGAGGTACTCCTGCAATGTAGGGTCCCCCTCCAAATGTTTGGAGGAGACGCCCATGCCGACTAAGGATCAGGAGAGCCCTTTCAGCTGCACAGCTCAGAGCAATCAGACCCTTGGCGTTAACAGCCACATCGAAGTAATTGCGGCAACGTCGCAAGGAGCCTCCCAAGTCATTAGTTGGAGAAGTCACGTGTTGTAGGACATTGCCATGGGCATCAGTTACCTGTACACGAGCATTCCCACAATCCACAAGGAATAGTTGACCTTGCGGTGTTGCATGGACACCACTGGGCAGCGTGAGATCAGCACGTCCTGAGCCTTGTTTACCAAACTGACGGATAAGACGCACCTCTTCTGGTCCCAATGATTCGGCATCCTCCTCTAACTCTAGAAGAGCTGGCTCACTCCTTTCTCCACGCAGTCTGTTCTCATTTAGAGAATTCTGCCGTCCTGATGTGAAGTGGTTCAGTCTTTTCTGAGATGAGTTATCGATAACAGACATAGAGAGTGAACGAGACACTCTACTGGAACAAGAAGCATGCTGTTGGGTGTTCTTTTGAGAGAAGTTACCATGACTGGGACAGGATTTAGTCCGTGATACCTCATTTTGTTTTTGGAAGGTGGGGCTTGAGAGTGAGGACATATGACTCTTAGTTACACTCCATGTGCTTGACTGGTGTGTTCTGGTTTCACTGAGGGGTCTGTTGCAGTAGGAAAGATCAGCAGCTGATCTGGAGAGGCGAGCAGTAGGACGCAGGGAGTTGGAAAAATCTCTGGGGGAGCTGACAATGAAAGTGTACCCAGAATCTACACTGTCTGCAGGGGATGGTGCATGATTTTGTGGGTGGTCATCTGAGGATGCACTTAATTGAGAACAAGACCTGCCACGAAGGAAGTGGTTGTTGTTGCCTTGATTAGAGGTGATCTCTCTAGGGGTCTGCGGTGATGAAGATCCAGTCCGTCTGGCATGATTTTTATGGTCAAACTGATGCAAGAACCAGCCACCTTGTTCTTGGTGACCTTGTTCTGGAGATGGAGAGAATTCTCGTTGCCTTCTTGCTCTCTGTGAAGCAAACTGTGTGATTGGTCCATTTTGTATACGGGCAAAATCCTCACCCTCTGACTCGCCATGACTAAGTAATGGTACAGCCAAAAAGAGCTCATCTCCTTTGCATTCAGATGAAGGAGATTCACACTCATCCTCCTGTGATGAATCCCGTTCACATGGGACTTGTTTAGGGGATCTGTGACGCAGTTGTGGGGACTGACACTTCACCTCTTCCCCTGATTCTTCATCACTTCGGGCTGACAAACAGAGCTTCCGGACAACCCTCAAGTTCCCACTAGTTGATGAGTGCCCTGGATTAGGCCCAGGAGATAGGACTTGGTTTTGCCCAGGACTTGTTCCATCAGGTGTGCTTTGGCCCTCTCCACTGAAATGAGCCCCACCGCGTGCTTCATTGGCATGGAGGGAACACATTTGCCCCTGCGGCCCACAGCCTCTAACAGAAAAATGGAAGCTGTGGTCTTGTACTTTGATCTCACCAAAAGTTACAGTGTTTGGTTGGGCACTTGGTTTAAAAGACACACGTTTGAGTGCAAGCGAGACTTCCCAAGGTAGGACTAGTTCTGCAACACCCTTAAGAAGCTGGTCCCGCTTCAGATCCCCCTCTCGATCTTTATTACCATCACCACCACCACCACATATCTTTATTAGCTCTCTAAGTTTAATGACTTTATATAACCGCTGGTCAACCAATCTTTGTCCAACCCTTATGGCTGCTCCATTGTCCCTCTGCACCTGTTCCAGTCTGAGCTGTAGGTCCCTGTGATCCTGTTCTACCCTTTCCAGTAGACGGCGCTCCTCCCTTTGTGCTCCAAGCAGTGCACGCTCCACACCTCGACCTACCATCTGTGCTTCAGTCACTTGTTGCTCCCTCAGTCGCCTGAGGTCTGTTTCACATCTTGCTAAATCACATAGGGTCTGGGTAGCCCAACACGATAAGGAAAACGAAGAGGCTGCAGGAGTAGGCTTTGGGTCCTCATGACCTTCTATGTCTGACTGTGCTGATGGGCTTAGAGGGGGCTGTGGAGATGTGCTAGGGGAAGACATGTTGCTCACTGGAGATCCAGTAGACATCTTTGCAGACAATTTGTAGAGGCTATTTGAGAAGGCTTGTATCAAGGCCTTTTTTGGACCTGTTAGGAGAGGTACAGAGAAAGAGGGATTAATACTGAGGCCATTAGAAAAATTAGATTCATTGCACTAATTTGTATTTAATATTAAGGCGTTTACCATAAAAAAGACTATGGTAATGACATTAATTTAATCAATATAATTGAAAATATCATAATATGACATTAAAGCACAAAACAAACAGGTTATGAAAACTCATCAGAAGATCCTCTCTCAGGTAAAAGTTTTAATCTTCATTTCGCGATGGTCTCAATTTGTTAATGTTACTGACAAACAGGTTTCACATCAACTTTGCAAACACTCAAATTAGCCAATAATTCTAAAATATTCAAGTGGAAAAAGTACATAAGAAATCCAACTTGCAAACGATGTGCTGGAACACATAATCAACATTTCATGAAGCATGTCTACAGCTATCTTTTGAAACTGACCTTTACAGTATATGGCACCACTATTACTAATTTATACTGTATTAAGTATTCTTGTCATATTGGAGTCTCAAAGTGAAAAATAAAATGCAAAGACCTACTTATGTGACTTATGTGAATAAAACACCTTAATGTGCTTTTCAGGTCAAGCAGTCATGCATCATCAATACTCTCTTTACAGTTTAGGAAAAAAGCAGATGTAGTTGCTTTACTGCAACCACAGTCATGACAACAGCAGCCATGACAACATAATGATACCACAGTAACAAAAATAAAATAAATAAATACACCAATTAAATAATTGTAATACAGAGTAAATTCACATTTTATAATTAGCATAATATATAATTATATATAATATAGCAATAATGTGCCGTATATTTTAAAATAAGTATTGAGGTGAGAGTAGTGCAGGAATAATGTAAGTTCACTCTGAATACTAATACAATTATTATCCAAATTACTGTAACAATGTTTTGCAATTAAGCTTATGATTTTTATCACCAGTTATTACATCAAAATATATGCTGGATTATAACTTCAGAAATATTAAAACATTTAAACAAGTATATCACAGAAGCTAATACATTTTTTTTTTTTTAAGTTGTTTCATCTTACACTTTTTTATTGTCATAGCTAAGATGTTTCTTGGAGATAACAACAGAACACTCAAGCCATTGTTTCAGGCTGTTGTACTGACTGAAAGTAGGAAACCTTAAGTGGCTTACTTCTGGAATTTGATATGGTTTGCGGTCTTGCGGAACAGTTGCTGAGCACATTTGAGAGGGCAAACAGTGAAACAAGACCAGAGAACAAGCGATGCACATTTTGTTTGTCTTTTCTGACTGCCTTTATATTACTGGTGTATCAGCTATATATGGAACATATTAGTGTGCTACTGATTATTTATTTGCTTTTTAGTGTTAGCATTATTATTAGTTCTCTTTTATTACTTTCCCTATTTAAGAGATGCAAAGAAAGTATCTCTTTCCTACTGTACTGATATGCATGTGATAAACAAAACTTTGACCTTGACTGACAGATAGAAAGCTGAGAAACTCTGACAGAACTGATGAATCGAGGGAACCAAGGAATGGCTAGAGGAAGACTACTGGAAAACACACAGAGAAAGTGTGGCAGACAGACAAATGTGAGCAAAGGAGAGGGAGAGACAGATAGAAGAAAGAGAGTCAGAATATTTCTAGCACTGAGGAGATTATTAGCATTTCAAATTCAGGCAGGCAGGCAGTGAATGAAGGAGGACAGCATATATGTGGGAGGCAAAAGACAGACTAAAAAGGAAAAAAAATGTCATCGCAAAACTGAGAAGTGCACTTGCTCTCCCTTGCTCACTTGTAATTCTCACTCTGCAGCCTTCTATCTCAGCTCTTCAGGCCCCTTCAGGCCCAGTGTGACATCAGGCTACACATCAGCACAACGCTCTAATACTTAATTCATGATGAAGTTTAAAGCAGTCGAGTCCAAAGTGTGCATGTGTAGTGGGAGGAAGAGATGCTGCAAGTAAAGAAAATTAGGTTATTATCAAAGGACATGAATATTCATGCTGTGAATATACCATTTGATAGCAGTGCATAATTGATATGCATGATAAATATAATGCAGTTGCTCTTAGATTTGAAAAAAAAAAAGAACTGCACACTATAAGTGGGATAAATAGCAATATACAACAATCTAAGGAAAAGCTTATCAGCAAAATTGTGTAATGTAGTACAATATTTCCCATTCTTCCCATACAATTTGAGACAGCACCTAATATACAATGCTATATTACAGCACAAGTCCTGATTGGTTCAGTGTGAGAGACAACTGTATAAAAGAGAGGAGGGACAAGGTAGAAATATAGATGTCAGCAAGACATGCCAAGCAAGAGAATATCTGAAATAATGACATAAGGGACTGTTCCTAGTCATTCTATTTGCCAAATCAGCAAAGTTTTCTCTGTGTGTAGTTAAAAAAAAAAAAAAGAAAGAAAGTGCGCAATTGTAATGGCACAAAGAACATTCAGTCTAAGAAGATTTATAAATCTTTGAAAAAAGAATGCCAATGTTGTCTACGTTTTCCACAGTCTCGGTACTTCTTTTGTATGCTAATTTAGAAAACTGGAGACTAAACCATTGCATTGCAGTAGAAATGTGAATAGACATTTGCATAAGCGTAACACTGCATACAAAGTCATCTGATATGCTGCATGTGTTTTTGTGTTCTCCTGTGTCTTTTCTGTAGGTATCCTCTCACGTTACCTCTTACATTATCTATGAGGCATGCTGCAGATGAATTCTGCATATTGGCTTTGCACAAGAAGGACAGTGAACAAAAGCAGTTAACTATTTTTAGCGTGCAATAAACAGTTACTATACTAAACTAAATCTATCTTCATGCAAAAGCAATTAACTATAAATATCACTCCACTAAACAAACTGCAAACTGGCAGTGCCAGATAACATTATGAATAGTTTCCAACTACTTATTTATAACCAGATAAATGTAACACAAGTAATTTACAATGATGTTCATTAACTGCTCTTTAAAAATATTGTAAATCATTTAAAACACTGTATTTCTTTTAACAACTTAAAAATGGCCATTAAAAGAAAACAAAACATCAGCGTATTTCAAAAGCAGTGTTCAACACAAAACTAACCAGAAAAAAAAACTGGTATTTGACTGTATAATACTAGTGAAAAAATATTTGGTCTTTAATTCTAAAAATTGAACTGAAGTTGAAAGTCTTACCTGTGGCTGTCACCTGCTCCTCTGTCACTACCCTCCTCTGCCACAAGCATGATTTTTTTTTTCTCTTATTAGTTGCCCCACTGTTGCTAGGAAACGGTACAGAACTAATTCAATTAACTATCAGTAACCTTGGTGTGTGAGATTATGAGCTGACCTTAAACACAATTTTCATGAAGAATTAGTTAAGAGAAAAATTCCAAATGTAAAGGTATTTATTTGTCACAATGTAAAATTAAAAGAATTTCAGGGCCTGCTAGTTCTACACTCCTCCTGCACCTTATATGTTCATTTCAATAGAGCAAACCATATTGCACATACAGTGCCAATCAAGCACTGTATTGAAATTGCTCTAACTTTGTATTTTTCTACATTATAATTTTCCGCAATCAATTCAGATACATAGACTCCTTGCAGTAATAAATTCTTATGTATGCCATTTATTTAATTTTTTATAAAGTTGAATTTGACCATTTTCTATCTTATTAACTTTAAAAACTATTTAATTATTATTTCTATTAAATATCATTCATTTGCAAAAATTAACAAGCAAGCACTTGCAAACCTCGAAACATGCAAATCTTGATAATGCTTTCAGCTAGCTGACTACAGAACAGATTGAATCTGACATAAAAAAAACTAAGTTCAGCTACTGGATAAGCAGCTCCATGAGTCACATGTCTAATCAAACAAGATGGCAATCATGTGGGAGTTTGAGGACCTTCCGCACAGACACTGGCTGTAGCTATATCAAAGTGTGCTCTTCACACTGTACATCTTTGAAGTTCATTGAACTAATCAAGACATCTGATAAAGCCCAGAGACTGTAGAAGTTCACAGTATCAATGTTTGCTTCTGCAGGGGATCTTGAAATGAAATGGCTTCTTGCAACATGCCTATGGCACCTCAGGAGGCCAAAGATGGCAGAAATCATGAGGGTTCATGAGTTAAACTTTAGTCATATATGAATAATGGCCACCTCAGATATTGAACATACTAGTGTGTAATTAATATTTCTGAATAAATTGGCTCAATTACAAACCATGTGAAGTGGCAAACCATATGACAATATTAAAGGGTGTGATTGCACCTCACTGGATTTTCTATGTAAATGGTTAAATAATCTATCTCCATCCAGTCATTTCAGTCAGCATGAAACTGCAAATGTGTGCGAGAACAAAAGTTGTGAAGGCATGATGGTTCAAATGTTTCATTCAGATCAAGGCCAGTTTGCCACATCTTTGTTAGAGAACCCATTCGATTCATGATCCTTCAGAGATCATTCTTATATGCTGATATGGTGCTCCATAAACATTATTATTGTAACGAACCTCCAATTATTTTAAAAGAGGTTCAACCAGACATATATGGAGGACAAAGGGGGCACCACGCCACAGACTTCATAGAAAAAGCTTACTTTATTGACAATGCTATTCAGAAAAAGAGAAACTTTATATAAATAACATTTAACTAAGTTCATCAAACATCAACTTGTAGGCCTTCTCTAGGATAAACAGTGATAACCAAGTGACATACAGCACTGCACTACACTACAATCCAGTGATTACTCCCCGCACCACACTTCACACTAATGTGATCACACAAATCATTTCAGGTGGTGGAAAGATCGATTCATTTCCCCTACCTTAGCACATACAGAGTAAACATGTTCGTACAAACTTTAAGAACACTCCTTCACAAAGACATCCGGATATATAAACCAGTACACACACACACACACACACACACACATATACTAGTAATGTTAGGTTCTTGAACGAATCGTTCTTTTGAGCCGGTTCTCTGGAAGTAACCGGTCGAGCCGGTTCACAAATCGAACTGAATCGAACTTTAGTTCCGGGTTGATTACGCTGGACGCCAAGAAAAAAGAAACTAAATTACGAAGTCACTTGCTGTCGCCACTTGCACTCTCCGATACCTGCGATGTCACTTGCAATCGACACAAATCGTGTGCGTTGCCAATGGAGACAAGACGCTGTGGTGGTGATTTAATGATTACAACTAATTTAGTACCGTAACCTACAGGGTCCTGCAAGATAAAGACAAGACCCGCAAATCCGTGGCTACAGAACAGCATGTGAACGCAATGCGCAAAGTCTCTTGTTGCGCGTTTTCCTCCTGTAGAAAAACATAAACACTTAACATGGCGTAATGT